>NC_054483.1:115221805-115521805 GCF_017639515.1 Carcharodon carcharias | reverse complement strand
AAAATCACAGGCGGAGGGCAACATAATCTAGTTGGTGCAGCACTGAGGGAATGCTGCATGGTTGGTGTTGTCGTTTTGCGAATGAAATGTTAAACTGCAGCTCTGAATTGAATCGGGCCATAGACTGACAGCCTGGACTTTTATAAAGGGAATGAATTTTTTTTACACAGGTGCAGAGAAGTGATGACTTTGCTTGGCTGATGGCTCTCTGAGGTTATTACTAAGTAAGTTCTTCTGTGATCTCTTTTGTCAATGTCTCAATGTTTATTTGCACAAGGTTAAGTGGTGTCAAGTGCTTAAGCTTCTGATACTGATACTGTTTGATTGACATTTTTAGGGTTGGAGGAACACAATTTGTTTTCAAAAACATGAATGGGTGTTCTAGCTATCAAGGGTTCATTCCTTCTGTACGTAGTATATACTGGATGAATGATCATGGAAGGACCATGAGCTAGAATGGAGGATATGAGGAGCCATTGGGGGTGAATTGGGGGTATGAACAGCGTGGGTAAGACCTTCTGAAGTTACCTTTTAAAAGATTTTCAATTCCAGACTATGGCCAGGATTTTCCTGTTGGTGATTTGGGGTTGGGGCCTGCTCGCTGACGGGAAAATGATGGGGGATGACGTCGGGAGGAACCCTTTAAAATTTCAGGAAGGCGGGCGGAGATGCCTGCCCTCACAACGAAGCCGGCCAGATTGGGAATGCAGAGTGCAGGCTCACAGCTCGCACCTTTTATTGGAGGTGTTGGGAATGGGGATGTGAATCCCAGAATCGGGTCCCGGTCGCCGTTTTTTTTTTTTCAAATGGCTCCGGGGTCCTCCTGGCTCCGCAGAAAAATCCGGCACATAAGATCACACTTTGGGAAACAGCAGGGGAATTTCTCCTGACGCCGTTCATCGTTCAGCCAACAACTGACTGGACGATTTGGTCATTATGGCCAAGATTTTGAGGTCAGCGACACAGCAGGCGAAACAAAATAAATCTCCTCACGAGCCTGACACAATCCCAGTAGCGAGAATTTCAGCTGCCTTTTGGGGGGATTCCCTCCCGGCCTGAGTTGCAGCAAGGCCCAAAGGCACAGGCTAGTGTGGGCAGGAAAGACAGGCGGTTATGGAACATCTTTACCAAGTATGATATGAAGAAGGATGGAGTTGTCCTTTTCGAGAAGATTGATGAATGTCGTAACATCGACGATGGAGAAGTGACAAAGGAGAATATAACTGAATTATACATTATTACAGCCACCGCACCACAATCACTGAAAAAAAAGGACTGCTGATGGAAGAATGTTGGCCAGGGGCTGCAGCTGAACTGCTGACACAGGCAAAAGCAACTTTTGACCTGAAGTCACCTGAGTCCAGATACCGGCCTGGGCAACGTTTGAAACCTGAGCTCCAGTCACTGGTCTCAGCTGGCTGGATTCAGCTTTTGAAATAGCTGAGCGTCTTGAAGACAAAGGAAATGTGATGATTCCTTATTTAGAAAAGGAAGAACGAGGTGATACTGCAAGTCTTGGGACAGAGCCAATAAGGAGACGCCACAGACCAGGCAAGCAGGCCTAAACCAAAGAGAGAGAGAAAAGCACAGCTTGAAGAGACAAGATTCAGTATAAGACTGGAAGGATTTCGGGCGTGGAGCAGCGAGAACTCCGGAGACCGACCATCACAGAAGCAGAAGAACCTACGTCAGCAACGTAGAGATGCAAGAGAGAGAGGACGGAACACCTGGCCAGCGTCAGCTCTCCTTTTCGGGTATTAGCTTTTATATTCTGCGACCACTCAGGGAGTGTCAGAGAAACCTAGTGGGTGTGCGTTTAGATCCTAGTTTTGGGTATAAAACTGTATAACCTGCTGTAAACTGCATGTCTATATTTAACCAGATGTATAAGCTATATGTAGATGATCTAACGACGTGAATAAAGCAAATTTAGAGTTAAGAGAGAATTGACTCTTCTCCTCCGTGTACTACAAAAACCGTTACCGGTGACCTCCAGCTACAAGAAGATTGGAAAATCACATTTTCACAGGCAACTTTACAAATTTAAAAATGTAAACATGTTTTTAAAAAGTACAATTATCTTGAACAGATAAATATTTTCCAAATGTGATATTTAAAAAGTCTGATAAAAAACATATTAAAAAGTCATAGATTTTACTTGTTAACAAGACTTATCAGATTTTTGAGAGGTTTCATGTTGAGAAATGTAAAAAAAACAATCCACTTTAACTTTTAAAACGGTGTGGGCCTCCTCATTAAGTATTCATAAATTGAGAAAAGGCCCTTACACTTGTTGTAAAATTTTAAAACATAATTAATTCAGATTGAGTGGACAATTGGCCCAAATTTGCACTGCTTCCTGACTTGCTGTTTGAAGTAGAGAACCCTTGTTTGGCCCACCTCAGCAATTGGATTAGCAAACAAGCGCTCCACAAATTATGAGGCCTCTCTGACATATAGTAGCTGCGATCGCTGAATACATTACAAATATTAGCACCACAAAATCTGGCCCACAGATTCCAATGACTTACCCTTTACAGGTGTTAGGCTAACAGGTTAGGCTACCTCATTGATGTTCATGGGAGCTCGGTGTGCGCAATTTGCCTCATCGTTTATTGCAGACCCACCACCCAAAAAGGAATTTGGGAATTCATCACTGATTAGCAAAAGGAGCAACGGTGACATGAGGATTTTTTTTTCTAACAGAGCAGGTGGTTAGGATCTGGAATGTTCTGCCTGTGAATGTTACGCAGGCAGATTCAGTCGAGGCCTTGTAAAGAGAACCATGTCATTATCTGAAGAGAAAATAATTTCGGGGCTGTGGGAAAAAGACAGGGGAGTGTGATGGGTGAGTTGCTCTTGCAGGGTGACATCATGAACATTATGGACCGAATAGCCTCCTCCTGGACTGTAACCATTCTATGATTCTATGAAAATAGATAAAAACTGATTCTATTGATCCCTTGTCATGAGACTATCATTGTACAGTCCTTCAGCAGAATTACAAGTAAGTCATTGGCTCAATCAATATCCTATTGCCATAAAACACACATGCAGATTCAATTCTTTCTAGTTTCATAGATCTGATGTCAGGAGACTGTTGTGCTTCATGAGATAATATATCATGGGGGAATGAATTATGGATGTGCATGGGGTCCTGCTGTTTAAGGTTTATATGTGCAAGTCCATAATAGAAAAGTAAACTGAGAGAGGACTATTGCAAACATATGCTAGATTTGAGGTAATCAGGAACACCGTGGTGCAGTGTGACTTCTTATTAAACATATGTTTATCTTCATTTAAATTTAATTTAAAAAATCAGGTTGGTAAGCTCTCCTATTAGGTAAATTTGGGACAAACGCATGAGATTTGATAAGACTAAGCACAATGTCACGTTACAGAGATTATTTGGGAAAGCAATTTTTGACTCTGCAATATGCAATGTATTCAAGCAAACTTAATGTGCTTTTAAAAAGTAATTAAGCAGTGCCAGAGTATACCAGAAATTGCAGGATGCTACAAATCTAATTGAAAAAGGCTAGGGAGGTCATAATATGTAGAAACAAAATATGGAAAACTAAAGTGAAGCTGGCTGGAAACTATCATCTCACACTTGGGACCTCAGACTGCATCCAACCTCAAGATGATGAGACTCAAATCTCTTCTCTCTTGACAGTTGTTAAGGGTCCATTTAACTGAAAGGAGTTTTTCAAAGTCTCTACTCAGTTACTTGCACTATATCTAACTTGCCTGCATAAATAAATTATTGTAAAGGCTTTTTGCAATGACCAAAAATAGTCACGATACATGAGCAATGTTATATCCAGGGGAAAGGATCTCTGGATAAAAGAGGCTAAAGGTTTAGGTTGGGAATATGTTGAAGCTTCACCTTGCTACCCACCTCGAGGCACTGCACATAGATGCCTGTGAATTGACAGTGATACGCTGGGCTGAGGTCATAAGATATAAACCAAAAAGAAAAATCCTTTGGAGACAACTGTTCCTCCCCCAAGTCAGGTCAAAGCTGTCCCACCCTGGATCCAACCCTTAGCCATTTCATCGCCTGAAAGAAACTTTGCCTAAAATCTCCCTGATTCACCAAAGAGAATTATCATGATGTAGTCTGAAGGTTTATGGGCATTGCTGTATTTTGAAAACGAGGAACATTAGCAAAAAAAAAAATGCTGGAACGAGAGATGGGTATATTCAGCCTTCTAGATATGTTGCCAAATTTGAGGCTCGAGCTACCTGTTCAGATCATTGGGAAAGGGGCGATATTCAAAAAAAAAAGAGTAGGCGAGCTCTTTCAGCAACCTGGCCAACAATTTATCGCTCAAACGCCACGATCACAGGTCGTCTTGCCGCCTATTCCATTGCCATTCAAGTGCTCATTATGGTGCAAGACAGAGTGTAAGAGGAATAACTTACAGCAAGCTTTTAAGGTTTAGACAATGGAGCAGGATTGTGGGATCTTACTGTGCACCAATTAACTGCCACGTTTTCCTTATTTACAACAGCGACCACTTTTGAAAAGTAATTAATTTGGGGTGCGTTGAGGCACTATGCATGCTTTCTTCCTTTCTTTCAAACCCGTTCAAGTTAAGCATACAGTTTAGGCACATTAAGACACAATCAGTACTTGACAGTTGGTTTAGATCCAGGTACAGCTGCCAAGAGTCTTGAGAGATTGAATTTGTAACCAAAGGCCCAGGTGGGAGTGGGCATGGAGGCTCATCAGTATCTGTTCCCCATCTCCCTTCCCCCACCCCAGATCACCGCACATCTCTGGTGGGGCGAGAATTCCAGATGCCCAAGGATACCTAAATTGACAGCACCGGGAGGTCACCTTTAGGTCGCTCACCGTTCCACAATGCCTCTAGAGGCTGGCGGGAAAGATTTCAACCATAGGCCTTAATGGGCCTTCAATAGGGTCAATTGGCTACTTTCCTGCTGCCCCACCCCCCATCCCGCCTTCAGGGGATGGGACGCAACTGGCAATGCCAGCCAGGGGCCCGAATTTACGCGCCTGCCCACATCAGTGCTCACTCCCACCTGGGCCTAAAGATTCAGGCCCCGGTTACCTGCCACATTGTCATTCCAGAGTTGGGCAATGTTACTGTGTAGTTACGGCAAAAGCCATTTTACAGGCTGCATCCCAGAGAAGGTCCACACTGCATTTAGATCTGGGGAGAAAATCATGAGGACTTCATACTCTAGCATCACGTTCAAATGCTTATTCTTCACTGTCAAAAATTGGATTTGTCTCAGATCGAGGAAACCGTGACGAGCACCGGGGTGTTAGTTATAGTTTTAACGATCGCAATTTCATCCTTTTACTCCAAGCACATGGATATTCCAACAAGGAAAACCTTCCTGTGGCCTTTGTTAGCAGGCAAGCGATGTTGCGTGCATGGCTTTCTCGCTAATGCCTCGGAATAGTTTGTGTGTTCCACCTCAGAAACCGTGAAGCCAAATGCCAGCTTAAAGTAACCTGGTGTGCAGCAACACTGATGCATTGCGAGCACCCTATCTACTTAGGAGTCACCCTTGACAGATGCCTCACCTTCAAGAACCACATCAAAAAGACAAAGGCAAAAGTGAGCGCACCAAACAACATCCTGAATAAGCTCACTAACACAAAATGGGGAGCAAGCTCGAAAACATTGCGAACCAGTGCACTTGCTCTTTGCTATTCCACTGCCGAGTACACCTGCCCTGCATGGGAAAGATCCACTCATGCTAAGAAGATGGAGGCCGTTCTGAATGCAAGCTGCCGACTTACCACAGGTTGTTTAAAACCAACAAACACAAACAGCCTGTATATCCTGGCGGGTATCGCTCCCCCTGATATAAGAAGAACGGTAGCCTGCAAGAAAGAGTGACTCCATCAAACATCAGATGAGAGGCACCCTCTACATGGTCATACACCTTCACCCAGCCGCCTAAAGTCAAGGAAGAGCTTCATGAACAGTGTTGCTCCATTACAATCAACCCCATCTGAAGCCCACGTCGCCTTATGGAAAGACCGGCTCGCCAGTCTCGAACAACCCCCAGCGATGGAAATTCTACTGGATGAAAGCCTTCCCCCAAGAGCGAATTGCAACTGGGCAACCTGGAAGTGCCTTAACAAACTTAGGGCTGGTGTAGGTCGTTCAAAGGAGTCACTAAGCAAATTGGGATATATACAACCAGCCCGACAACTTGTGAATGTGGAACTGAGCCACAGACTATGCAACATCTCCTTCAATGCCTATCGCTAGAGGAACCCTGCACTGTCGCATGTCTTGCCGAATTCAACAACAAGGCGCAAAAAACGTGTCCAGTTCTGGCTGGGCCATGTATAGACTGTCCTCGGACACGATAAAAAGAAGCCTCGGAATACCACCAAACAGACATTTTTTTAAGCTCTTTTGTCAAGAACCGATTTCCCTGAAGTTTAGGGTTGCATCCCTCCAGGATTGTCCCAGAGTCTCCAGAAATCAAAGGCACAGGGGCAGAGTTTTCCCTTTGGGCACAATCAGCAATCCGGACGGGTATTGTAGCCAAAACTGTGCCCTTTTCGAGTAGCGTTTTTTTAATCCTCAAGTTTCCACTCAAACACATTTGCGTATCACCGAACAGAACATCTTCCATGAACCAGTGCAGTCGGTCAGTGTTTTAAAAACGCAAGTTAAAAAAAAGAGTTTCGCTTTTAAAAAAAGAAACGTTGTCAAGTGCCGTAATTTGGGGCAGTTTGATTATTACAGCGAAATGTGGGTTTAGCAGGAAAAAATGGGGAGAAATTTCTCCCCACCGGGTGGGCCGGTCGGGAGTGGGCACCAGCGGGGGGCGGAGCCGATCGTCACCGGCGATTAGCCGCGCGCCGCCATTTTACTTGCACGTGGGCCACTTAAGGCCCGCCCAGCGAGATGCCCGCCCGGAAGCACTGAGCGCTCCCTGTAAGGGAGGTGGGGGTGGGAGGGTGGGGGAGGAGGGAGAGTCAGGGCCTGAGCTCTTACACACACTCAATGCGAAAGGGGGCAGAAATCTCCCTGAGGCACGGAGCTGCCTCGGGGGGGGGGGAGGTTAACTTCAGTTTTAAACTTGGAAAAAATAGAAAAATAAAATTATTCAGACATGCCCCCCCCACCCCCCACCCCTCCTCGCGTGACAGTGTCACATGAGCTGGGACGTGTTTATGACTTCTCATAAAAAAATGTTATCGAATTAATGAAACCTTTATGAAAGGGGATGAGGTTTCATGAAAAATGCGAAGGCTGCCTGGATTCTTCGCCTGACCCCCACCCCACCCCACCACCCCCAGAAGATTCTGGCCAATAAGCATTTGAGCCAGGGGGTTTAGTCAACCACCTGCAAGAAACCCAATTTTAAACGACTGCAAAATGACCTCAGCAAATAGCATACAAAACTAATTGCTTGTCACGCTGGTGTATACTAATCAGTTTCTTAGAAAATTAATAATGTTATGTTTAAAAGATTTTCAAATGTGCCCTAAAATGCGCCTTTGCACCAAACATGCTCTATTGTTTGAGCGTCCTCAAGGATCCTCAAATGCACATAAGCGCCAGAATCTCGGCTGTGGCGCATGATCAACCTGATTTGGCCCATGGCCTGTTTTCTCTGTTGGACTGGCTTCCAGTGCGTCGTTTCTTAAACTGACCAAAGAGCTCGTAGAATCTCGATTTGCGCCGAGAGTAATTTGGGCTTAAGATTCCACAGTCTTTGCCAAGATTGGTTAGTTCTGGTTTGTCCAATTTTGGCAAGATTGTGACGGGAAGGCCAGCAGAACCTCACTGAAACTCGAGGTCTCTCTATCAAAGGAGTGAGCAGAAAACTTGCAGAGGGATCGTAAAACTTGTGGGTTAGGGTTAGGCTTTTTGAGCACTTTAGGTTTTATTTGTTACAGCAGCTAAACGCCACTGATGTGGCGTCCAAACCTAAAGATGCCTAGTGCGCCAATTGGTTCCTTCCCAATGTCAAGTTTTCAAACAGACCTGCCAACGAAACAATCAGGCCTTAGAATAATGGACAGCATTTCCTCTGATCAGAGCAAGGTTGTTCTTTTTAAATTTGTATGAGAGCCATTTGTAATACAAGACGTGCAAAAGATAAACTTTATTAAGGCTTAAAAGACACGCCAACAGTTCCAGCCTCTGCTAACAGAACTCCACCTTCAATTCTCTACCCTAAAGGAGGTCTGCATCAAACCAGCTGGGTAATTGATAGGGTCCAACTACTGATGTCTCCCAGTGATAGGCTGAACCTGAAACAAAGCAAAACACTAACACACTAACACTACTAAAAATAAAGGAACACCCACGCCTGTTGCCATTGTATTGTTGCTGTCCATATTTCCCCTTTTCTACCCTGGCATTAAGCTTTCCACTAATGTTATAGGCAACGTGAAGCCCAACTAGACTTGCCACCTTTGATTGGACGTAGTCCTGGAGGTTTATCATGTGACAAACAGCCTCTAATTGCTCCGTCCCTCATGTTCCACTCATTGGTCACCCAGCATGTCACACAGCCTTTCTCCAACAGGCTCTTATCCGGAATTTTGTTCCCACAATCGGGGTCAATTGCTCTCAAGGGGTTCATTAATGAGCCTAATGGGACAACACACCTCTGGCGTGCGGGATTCCCACATCAGGCCCCTTCCTGCCCGGCAACAGTGCAGCAGGCTCAATGGGCCGAATGGCCTACTGCTGCTCCTATGTTCCTATGGAGGCATTGTCTTATGAGGAAAGATTAAACAGGCTGAACCTTTATTCACTGGAGCTTATAAGAATGAGGTGATCGTGTTCAAACACAAAATTCTCATAGGGCTAGACAAGGGAGATGCAGGAAGGGGAATTGTTTCTCCTGGCTGGGGGGGAAGGGGGGGTGGGGGTGGGGTGGGGGTGGGGGTGTGGAGTGGGCTCTAGAACCAGGGGATACAGTCTCAGAATAAGGGGCAGGTAATTCAGGACCGAGATGAGGAGGAATTTCGACTCTCAGAGGGTGGTGAATCTTTGGAATTCTCTGCCCAGAGAGCTGTGGAGGATCAGCCATTGTGTGCATTCAAACAAATTAAAAACATCGGGGGATACGGGGATAGTGAAGGGAATGACGCTGAAGGAGAAGATCAGCCAGGGTCTCATTGAATGGCGGAGCAAACTCGAAGGGCTGAATGGCCTCCTCCTGCTTCTATTTTTTTATGTTCTTGTGTTAACTTAATCGAGAACAGTTATCCCAACGCCTGGAATCCGAAGTCTTTTATTAATTTATGGGATGTGGGCTTCACTAGGCCAGCATTTACTGCCCATTCCTAACTGCCCTCGAGAAAGTGGCGGTGAGGGTGAGCTGCCTTCTTGATTCTCTGGCCAACCCCAACTTGCACCTCCAGCCCCCACGCACCCACCCCGCACCCCCCCACCCCACGCACCCCCCCAACCACCACCATCACGCTTGCTCCAGGGGACTCAATTAAATTCCACCCTTAATTACCCATTTGGATGACCCTTGACTTCAGGGGGACTTGGCCAGCTGCTTGGAGGCAGCTTCCCAGCATTGCTCACAGAGAATGATAGTGGGTATTCTTGCCTAGCCAACAGTTTACACAATCAATCTTTCTTCGCAAGGCTCGGTCCTGTCTGAATGGAAAGATGGAGACGTTATTCCAACTGCTCAAGTTGAATTTAGCAGAAAATCTCAGCGTTGAGGAGTTTGTTTCCATTATGCCATTCTGTAAGGGGGCTGAATAAACTGCTCACTCTCAAACTCTACAGCCTCCTGCCCTCGAGCAGACTCCTGGAGTCCTTTGTCTGCTTAAACTTTTTCACCCCATGAATGGTACGGAACTCTCAGTTAAGTGTGCCTCAGCTATTAATTTCACAAAATTACTAGGTGCTCGTTTCTAGCTCATGAGAAGCCAGTTGATATGGTGAAACTTGGCACATTGTACAAAACAGCTTACAGCACACTTATCATAGCATATTATCCAGGAGGTAGGAAAGCAATACTGTGTGAAATATGATACAGAAACATTCAGGAAGAATCTAGCGACTAGGAAAAAGGGTTTACTTCACACCTCCAAAAGCCAAGTACAGGAACTTTCATCAATTCTCAGGCAAGGTACAGCACAAGGCATTTTGGAAAAGGTTAAGGGGTATGGAATTCGGAGGGTACCAAGTTACTTTAAAGCCTAATTAGCAGGGAGGTGACAGAAACCCAGATTTTCGACTGGTGATGGAGGCAGGAATGAGGTCAGGGATGACAAAAATTGTCCTGGAATTGCACTAAGTGCAGGGAGCGGGCACGAGAAACGACATTTTACCCACCAGCAGTAATGGTGGATTTTCATGCCATATCATTCCCTTGCCAGCACACCCCACCTCATTAATGACGTATTCATGGCAAACACGCTGGATCACTGGTGGGCAGGCTCCGATTTGCCTGCCAGGCTGTGACCTCAGTGCTGCCTCACTCCAAGCGCCATATTTAAAGTGCACCAGAGTGCAGCTTACCTCATGTCTACCTACAGACCAGGACTGCTCCAGGTGCCTGATGGCCCTGGAAGCCAAGGTGACGGCGGCCTTCAAATTTAGTGACGTTTCCTGGGACATCTTCTGGATGCAGAGGTGGGGTGGCCACAATGTCCTATACCCGCTCTGGCCGTGGGAGGTCCACCAGAGTGCACTAATCTGGCCTGGGAGGCAGCGCTGGTCATCACCAATGGAGCACAGAGGAGGTCAGCCATCCAGTGCAGGAAGAGGATGAATGCTCTCATCCATTCCGCCAGGGTAAGCCAACCACCTCATCACTCTCAACTCACTCCCAGATCCAGCACACATCCACAGGGATCTCACACCTCAACGGCCACCACCACTAAGTCTCACACACACACTCCCTCACATCTCCATCAGGGTCATATCCTCTGGAGCTTGGGTCCTCATCCTGTCCATGGCTCCGCTCACCGTAGAAAGAATTCCACCCATCCTTATCACCAGCCATGGCATGCATCCTCCTCTCGCTCCCTTCATCCATTTTCATGCGGGAGAAGCTGGCTCACATCAGGAGCGAGAGGTCCCAGACTAGGGGGTGGAGTGGCCGGCATTAGGCCCCTCACTCACTCTGAGGAGTGTGCCATCACGCAGACTGATGAGGATGTGGAACATTCCTGTGGTGACAGTGAGGTTGGCGGCGAACACCCACATGAGGATCCTGCACCACATCATCCTTCTTTTAACACAGCTGTGAGTGCTCTCTCTCTCTCCTGCTTTTGACTCTGCTGCCACGCACTAATTACTTCTACCTTGGTTCACAGGGAGCTTTGCAAAACGACCGACACCCTCAGCCAGCCAGTCCCTCAGCTCCATCCAGGTCCTCACCTCCAGCCAAGAGGACACCTTCTCCATTGAAGAGCTGGGAATAAGCAGCCTGGAAGACCCGTCACGGTGCTTACCCACACCCTGCACCAGCGCAGAGACACACACCTCGGTGGGGCCTAGATCTAGAGCAGGCTTGAGTTCACAGTCTGGTGATCACCTCACCGATATGTGTCCACAGCTGGAGGAGGCAGGTTCACCTGAGCTCCCCGGCTCTCAGAGGATTGCTGGGGCAGAAGCATCTTTGAGGTCCGAGTCAGATGACGAGCCTCTGGGTTTGGCCTTGCAACACATCGTGAAGATTCAGCAGAAGGCAGGGGAACATCAGACAGAGCTGTTCGAAGCCCTCAACAGAGTGGCATGCGAGTCAGACAAGTGTATCCACATGCTCTCTGATGCTCCATGGGAAGGATGGAGGATGCCATGGAGACCCTGGTCCAGCAGAACACGGAGATGTGCGCAGACTGGCACTCCATTGCAGTAGCCAATGGCGAGTTGCTACAGTGACAATGCCAGGGGGGAACAGGGCACCTTGATGTCCTTCCAGATGCTCCTTCCCCTCAAGGAGTCAGGCTGGTGCCCTCACGCACCTGAAGGGAGGAGGAGGAGCAGCAGCTGGACAACCCTGGATCATCCACTCAGGAATCTCAGAGGCTGTCTGCTCCCTCTGAGTCCCCTTTGCCCGTGACCCCCTCAACCTCGTCCTGTGACACCGCAGAGGGAGCAGCTGGTCCACGGGAGGACAGCCAAAGCAAGCCGGGGCCCTCAAGTCCTCAGCTCTGCAGAAGACAGATGCCATTGCCCAGGCTGTCTCCACCCCTGCTGCGGATGTCAGGGCAGCACCTAGAAGAAGTGGTAGGCCTAGAAAAGTGAAGAAATTCTGATCACAAGTGGGTGCACAGGTGAACACATTTTGTCACTTTATAATCTGAAAATATGTTCACTTTCACTGAATAATGTGTAATTTTGTCTTTAGGTTTCATTTACAATCTTCGTGAGACCTCCCCCTACATCCACCCTCCCACCATTAGCAGTTCAGCTGCACGCAGCCGGACCAAGAGTCATTCTGGAGAGAGAAGTGTGTGTGTGTGAGACAGGACCTTGTGGAGCCTCGTGCAAGCATTCTCCCAGCCTGCGGAGCCTTCATCCATCACACTCGCCTCACTGTCCCGAGTACTTTCAACGCTACCTGCTGGGGTTCTCTTTCAGTTGTCCATCTGAGCTGACCTGCATCTCCGCCCACCCATTGATAGCACTCCCATGCAGCACGTTTGCCCATCCAACATGCAGCTCCGGTCACTTTCCATTTCAACAAGATGGCAGTGGTCAAACTCCTCATGAGCTCCCACAGCCTTTCCTCTCCCCCAGTCACCCATGTTCTTTCCCCCCATAACCATAGACTCCCCTGGCATAATCTTCAACCTCCCCACTATCACTTTCCAGCTCAAAACCCTTGTCATTCCAGGAGATCCAAGTGAACGTTTACATTCCCTACCTTCCTGAAAATCCCACCCCCATCCACATCGACACCCCACCCCGCCCCGACCTCCTCCTTCCCCCCTCCTGTGTCCATGGTTGCCTGTGTCCTTACCAACCACCCTTGCTGCTCTTCTACAGATCCTGTCGCACCCTCATTCTCTCACCCTACTGACTCTCTCTGCCCCGTTACTCTAACCATCACCTCCTACCATGCCCACCTTCAGTTGGCTCCCCAAGAAGCAGTCACTGATTCCACAGGCCCCTCCCTTGCACATTCAGCTGGACATTCCATACCCCTCATAATACCTTCATCCCACCTTACACTTTCCACCCACAGGACACCACCACCCCCCCCCACTCTAGACTCCTCCCTCCCCCAGGATTCTTTCCCCTCTCCAGATTCCTTTCCCCGCACCCCCCCCCCTCCCGGCTGGACACCTTCCCCCCCTCTGGACTCGCTCCTTGCCCTGGACAGCTTCCTCCCTCCAAACTCCCTCCTTTACACCTCCCTCTCCCCTTAACCCGACCTTCCCACTTGCATCATTTTCCCCTGTTACACCTTCACCCCACACCACCCCCCACCCCCACTTCCAACCTCACCCGCCCCCTGGTACACCTTCCTCGCCCACTCACACCTAGGCCTTCCTCTCCACCAACCCTCCCCCAACCCCACCGATCATCTGGACCAGACCATGGTGAACGTGAAGCCTGGGATGTTCCGAAGCAGGCCCCGAGGCATCAGTGGAGGCCATGGAAGATGGCATGAGCCCATGGCAAAGTCAAAACTGTTGCGTGGAGCTTGGCCGCCTTCCGAGAGCTGCTTCGCGGCAGAGCCACGTGTATGAGAATCCACCCAGCACGCGATGCACTTGTTCCTCCAGGGTCCAGCTAGCTATAGGGCTCCAGCATCATCTTCTGCTCGGACGCCCACAATCCGAGCAAGGCCCTAAAGGGTAAGTCCTGACTTCTGCACCTCTCGCTTGCCCACACGTGCTCTGGGGGGGAACGGCGTATTCTCCCACCAGCGTTAACGGTAAATCAGGCAGTGGGGAGACGATTCCAGCCAGGCCTTACCTTGCATCCCATTCGCGGGATGTAAACTGCCGGCCTCCAGTGGGATTCGCGGTCCGACACCCTTGGATGATCCCGCTGTGATTTCAGGCCCCTCCTGCCGAATTCTCCCCCTTGCTCGCCACAACGACCGCTGCCAAGGGGAGCAGGAAATTCCAGCCTTAGAGCTTCTCTCTATGCACGGATTTCAGTTTGCTGTGGCTTCCCAAGCCCACGCTGTTTCTCACAGCTCAGGAAGACACCACTTTGGAGGGTCGGGGTCTTCATCCCGGGCCCTGTAGGAATATTAAATTTCTTCTCTCCGCCCCACCCCTGCTATTATTTTTCTGGACAGCCGCAGGTTTTGGAAGCCCTTCAAAAAAAAACACTGACTCGTGAGAGATTTCATGACCATCAGTGAGGCGTCAGGGACATTCTGACAGGCAAGTGGTAAGCGCCCTGATCATTTCAAACGTCACGATTAGACACTGTATTGGAATGTGATTGTGTTTTAACTGCAGTGACATATCATCGGGCTCTGCCCTGAAAAGGTAAGGTGACCATTGCATTGACCAGCGTTGTTTAAGTGTTGAGATGCATTAGAGTACTTTTCCCACTATGCTAAAACTCTCTCCGTTTTCAACCATTTTTTCTTTAGCCAGTCTTGTATTCTTGCCATTTCTGATGAAGAGTCCGAGCTAAACCTTTAATTTGTCTTTCCTTTTTCCAGGCACTGACCCCTTTCTAATGAATTCAGACATATTGAGTACAGCCCAAAAAAGTGGCCTTTCATGCCCCTCCTAGTGATAACCAATATCACTAGAGCTGTCTACTGTGGTCCAGCTTATTTTAGACTTTTCCTTTTGCATTATCCCTTTACAAATATTTATCTTTGAATTTATCCTGTTATGAGGGTGATTCTAAGCAAACCTGCCCAGACGGGGAATTGACTGGATCCGATTAGCTGCCTATCTTAAACCTTGCCCAATTTCACTTCCCCTCGAAGAGAATAAGCAGCAAAGTTAGGAAGGGTGTAAAATGGATGGCCAATCTGATTGGCTTCCCACCAGGTGGGATACATTAAAAACTCCCCTCTATCTCCCCCTCACATTTTGCCCTTGGAGGGGGTGCTCGGTGGGGGTGGGCGGGAGCAGTCAGGAAGCCGACCACCGCCCGTGATTGGCTCCGCACCGTGATTTCAAGTGGGCAGGCCAATTGAGGCCCGCCCAGTGTGGATCGAGAGTGGCGTTGCTGAGCGCCACCCGTGCGGGAGGGGCAGGTGTTGGGGGGGGTGGGGGGGGAGGAGGTGGAGCCAGGCCTAGTGCACAGGTCACGCATGCGCGAGAAAGGGCGCTTCAATCTCCCTGAGGCAAGGAGCATAGAAATAATGAAGAGGATAAAAATTTAATAAAACATGTCCCCTCACATGCGACTCTGTCACATGAGCTGGGACATGTTTTTAATTCAAAAATAAAGTTTTTATTTATTTGATTATTTGCTTTAGGAAACCCCATCCCGCTGGTGGACGAGGTTTCCTAAAAAATGTAAAGGCCGCTTGGCCTTTTCACCTGCCTGGCACCCGTTAGGTTGGACGGGCGGCGTAAATTTGAATTTAGTTAGATTGTTAATGGCCTTAATAGGCCTTCTAATTGTCGGAAGTCGTGCAGCCGGATGAAATATCGCGAGACTGCGCGATGATGTCGGGACACAGGCCCGAGGTCATCATGCGTCATTTTACGCTCGGGCACACGCCTACACGCCTTCCAGGGTCCTGAAGAAGAGTCATACGGACTCGAGACGTTAACTGTGTCCCTCTCCGCAAGTGCTTAAAGACCTACCGAGTTTTTCCAGCTATTTTTGTTTTTGTGCGTAATATTCTGCCCGCTGTCTCTTTTTCCGTAATCACTTCTTATTCAGTTTTCTAAAGACAGTTCTGCAGCCATATCTCCTTGCTACTCAATCACCAACAGATGCAATGAATCTTCCATTATTAACACACCCCCATAATCTTCTTTGTTCTAAGGAGGAGCCATTTTTAAGCATCTCTTCTCAAATATATCATTCGTTCTTGGTAATCATGTGAGTGCATTTTTCACTGTACCACCTTCCAGGGATCTAATATTCTTCCTTTCAACCTGCTCTCTCTGTTTCTCTCTCCACAAATACTGCCTGGCCTGCTGACTGATCCCAGCGTTTTGTGTTTTTATCCTCGCTCCTATAGCATGGTGCCCAGAACATCGGGTAATATTTGTACAGTGACCTGATCAATGCCATGCAGAAGTGAAAAGGGACACACTTCAAGGCACAACATATGGGAAGCAAGAGCGGAAAAATGTTGACTGGTTTGAGGCTAACATCACTGATGGAACCTGCCGTTGAAGCCAAGCAGTCTTCTCTCATTAATTACATGAGAGATCCAAGCGAGAGGGCCCTGAATACACTAAGAGCCTTGCTAAGTAAAGATCAACAGACTGCTAGGCGGTGCGCCAATGATTACTGGTTACAGCTTTGCCAGAATATCCAGATGTCCTTCAACACAGGGAATTCTATGGGTATGTACGAAGGGATCAAAAAGGTACAGGTCCATTTGGGATTTGAGCACATAATCTAGGCTGGCATTTTGATATGGTATGGAGGGAATGCTGCACTATCAGAGGTGCCATCTCTCAGGTGAAACTTTAGGCCAGGGCCCTGTCTACCCTTTTAAGTGGATGTAAAATCTCCTTTGGCGCTATTTTGAGGAAGAGCAAGGGATTTATTCTCCGGTGTCCTGGCCAATATTTATCCCTCAACCAGAATCACTGAAACAAGTGATCTGGTCATTGTGTCTTTAGGGTTTGTGGCAGTTTGCTGTGTGCAAATTAGCTGCCTCCAGCAACGACACTTCACGTGTACTTCATTGGCTGTGACGGGCTTTGAAATGGCCTGAGATTGTGAAAGGTGTTATGTAAATACAAGCCTTTCTGTTTCTATTTTCCTGCCTTCTTTTTAGATTTTCCATCAAATCTTTTATCCTAAATAGAAATTGATCTGATGGGAGCCCACATCAATGGGAAAAGCATGAAACACTGACAATACATTTCCAGATGCAACATTTTTTTTTCGAATTTAGCTTTGTACTAGCTGCACAGACAAGACACAAGCCTTTGATCTTTCTGCATAACACTCCATCAGAAAACCAAATGAATAATTAACAGTCCACCAGCAGCAAGGCGCTTATGTAATGTATTTAAATAATATTGGACTTGTAAGCACTATAATGATGGTCTACTGTATATATCCTACTTGCACAGAATGCAGTTAAGTGGAGTAACAAGAACAGGCTTCACTTAAGGACAAAAATAAAAACAAAAAAACTGCGGATGCTGGAAATCCAAAACAAAAACAGAAACGGAAATACCTGGAAAAACTCAGCAGGTCTGGCAGCATTAATTGTTTCTCACTCAAAGTCTGCAATAGATAGAAAGGAGGAGGACTTGATATTGTACCCATCACATCTGAGAAACAGCTCAAGGTGCTTGAATTACTTTGAAGTGCAATGAGCGTTTAAGTGGGTGAATGTGAAGACCATTTTGTTCGCAAACAGATGAACAGCTAGTTAACCTGCTTTTAGTATTGCTAGCTGAGAGAGGAATGTTTGCCAAAGTGAAAATCTGCCTTTTCTGTAATGCGTCTGTGAGATCTGTGATATCCCTCGGAGCTCTGGAGCAGGCTTTGGTTTAATAAACCGTACATTCAAAGCTCACCATCTGAGGCTATGCAGCTTTCCCTCAGTACCACACGGGATAGTCAGTTACATGATCAAGTCCGGTGAGGGACTTTAACCTGCAATTGATTGACAGCAAATTGAGGCAAACTGGTGTGCAATTTAGAAAGATGTCAAAGTTTTAAACATTGACAAATCTCTCGCTTTTTAAAACTTGTTGCGCTGTGCTTTTATTCTCTTTAGATATATATATAGTTCAAAAGAATTTCATCCATATTTATCAATGCTGTTAATATGTTCAATCATTAACAGTTGAAATGTGAATTCCTCATGTAAGCAAGTTTTTTTTGTCAAAGAATGGGGATGGGTCATAATGAAGATTGATTGTTGCTTAATCTACTCTACATATTCGGTTAAATGTGATAATGCAAACACATCTGCTTCAGTTTACAGATGAATATGGGCAGAATTGCACCACCCCCCCCCCCCCCCCCGCCCCCCCCCCCCCCCCCTGTTGTTGGGGGGGTGGGGGGGAAGTTGAAGGGCGGGCGCACAAAGGTGTGCTTCCAATCGGCTCCCCCAATTTTACGTGGGTGGGCCAATTAAGGCCCGCCCAGTGTGACATCCACACAGAAGCGCTGAGCGCTCCCTGGGCAGGAGGGGGGGAATCCCAAAATTGAGAGTGCGATCTTTCACGCGTGCGCAAGAAAGAGCGCACTCATCTCCCTGAGGCTAAGTGCAGCCTCAGGGAGATGGGCTCAAAATGTAAAAAACCTAAAAATAGAAAAATAAAATTTCCATAACATGTCCCCTTGTGTGACAATGTCACATGAGTGGGGACATGTCCATAATTTTCACAAAAACTTTATTAAAATTTTTTAAAGCCTACATGAAACTTCATCCCGCCCGTTGTTGAGGTTTCATGTTTTTTCTACTACCCGCCAGGACTCCTGGCCTGCCCTCTGACCTTAAGGTTGGACGGGCAGGTCCTTTAATTACAGAATTGACTTTGTCAATGGCCTCCTCAAGTGGCCATTGACAGGTCAGCAGGTGCACAACTGATTTCGCTGCACCCCCGCCTTCCTGAAAACTTAAATGGGGCAGGATGATGTCGGGAGTTCCCCCCCCCGCCCCCCGGTGTCACCGTGCATCATTTTACGCATCGGCGAGCAGGCCCCACCACCCACCCCCCCCCCTCCCCCCACCCCGCTCGCCAAAGCGTAAAATCCTGCCCCACGTACCATTAGTTCCTGTGTCAGTGCCAACTTTTGTGTGCACCACATAGAGTTTTACTGTAAGAATTAAACCACACACCAAGCGGAGCAGGTTACCCAATATTTGGAGATTGAGACAAGTTGTGGTGTTGATAGATGAGCCAATGATTTGGTGATGGAGAAGATGGTACTGACCACATCTGGGCCTGAATGTTTCAGGGCCGGCTTGGTGGGAACGGGGTGGGGCAGGGCAGTCGTGGAGCCAATCGCCGCCCGCAATCGGCTCCGCGCCGCCATTTTAAGCGGATTAAGGTCCACCCAGCGTAATACACGAGCGGTAGTGCTCAGCACCACCTGTGCAGGCGAGGGGAGGAGGGAGAGTCTGGGCCAGCGCTCTCCCACGCATGCGCGAAGGAGCGATTCAATCTCCCCGTGGCACGGAGCTGCCTCAGGGAAGATTGAATCGATGTCGGGAAAATTAAATAAATGGCTGAAAAATTTATTTAAACGAGTTACCTCACACGAGATGAGGACACGTGTTTATATATGTGAATGTTTTTTTTATTTCGTTAATAAAAGCTGAAGGAGACTTCATCCCGCTCGTGGATGAGGTTTCCTAAAAAACGCGAAGGCCGCTTGGCCTCTTTGCCTGCCCCGCCGACTTTAAGGTTGGACGGGCAGCGTTTACAATGACCTTACATAGTTCCTTACTGGCCTTAATAGGGCCATTTACCCATCGGTGGACCCGCAGCCAACTTCAGCGCGCACCCGCCAAACGAAACATCGCAACTCGGCGCAGTGACATTGGGACGCACGCCCGACATCATCGCGCATCATCTTATGCGTGGACGTGTCAGGCCTCACCCCACATGCCAGCTGATAAATCCTGCTGTTGGCGAGCGCAAGTCAAAGGGCGTGACACGGAGACGGGTCTGAAACTTTCTCATTGTGCTTCTGAACAGTCGTTCAGCTCGCTGATAACTCCTTCGATACAGTCAACACAGGGGCTGGGCAGCCAACAATGCAGTGATATTACCAGGAGGTTCAGGAAAGCTGGAGTTTAGGAGCAAGGTGGGGGTGGTTGATGTCGGGTCAGAGAAGTCACAGAAACCACCTTTAGAAAGGATAGTGAACCAATGTTGTTTCATGAGCCTAATGTCTATGGTGAAAATTAGTGTTGCTTTGGCTGAGACATGGGGGAAAAAACCTCCTCCTGTTTTGCTGTAAATCATAATTAGAAATTATTCTTAACGTGTGACAGTATCTGTTACAAAATGTATATGAAACATCATTACAAAAGACAAGGCCAATGTTTTTGATTCGTAACTGAGAGCTGGGAGGTCTTTGACTATAAGTTCAGTAAGGAAAAAGTATTCTTTCGACCTCTCTTTCCTACTTTAAGACCCTCTTTTAAACCTACATCTTTGACGAAGATTTTGGTCACCTGGTATAATATCTCTTTCCTATTGACCTGGTAGGAAATCCACTGAGTGCCAAGAGACAGGGTTAAAAACATGGATGGTGCTCTAATTGGTAAGATTCGACTCAGCAGTGTCCCTCAAGGATCTATGGACGTTCCTCACCCATTAACCATATTTAATAACCACTTAGATGTTGGGATTGAAAGCCGTGCATCTAAGTCTGCTGATAGCACAAAGATAAACTGCATTATAAACAGTATAGATGGAAGCATAAAAAAGATATTAATAGATTAAGTGAATGGGAAAAAAATATGGCAAATGGATTTCAACGCAGGTTACGTGAGGTCATCCACTAATAAGGACAAAACAGGATACTTTCTAAATGGTGCAAAGCTGGTAACAATGGAGGTCCAACGAGACTTGTGGATCCATGCACATGGATCAATTAAAATGAACAGACACAGAAAATAATCAAAAAGTTAAATGAATATTGGCCTTTATATCTAGGCAACTAGAATATAAGGTAGTAGAAGTCATGTTACAGCTACACAAAACTCTGGATAACCCAGGCCAGGAGTACGGGGCAAAATCCCCCTGGCCCTGCAGAGACAGGTTCGGAGACAAGTCTGGGTGCAAACCCTGAAGATAGCCCATCAGGTTGGCTCGCTGACACGTTCCTGTCTCTGAGTGATCTTGTGGAAGTGGGGGCAATATGACAGCGGGTAACCAATTCAGGCCACTTTAGGGACTGATTGGGGGTAAGGGGCCACCGCTGCTGGGATCTCCCCAACAGCGGAATGGCCACCTGCTGAGGTTGAAGCCTGGCACTTGTCTGGAGGTGGCCTCCTGGTGGCAGGCTACAGAGCTACCAACATCGCCTCCATATTCCCCTACCCCAGAGCCAAGGGATCGGAGGACTACAGCCCCACCAACAGCAAGCTTTCAGGGAGTTTTTCCCTTCACAATTATGGCCTGTCATCTGTGGCTATTCATCATTTTTAAATTTTCATTAAGGCTTCAGAGTGCACCTCCATCTTGAGGCACCTTCACTGTCACCTATTTGCCTTAGCAGCACCCACCTCTCCCAGTTGGGCTATCAGCCACTGACAGCCTCAGGCCCTCTGTTTGGGCCTCACACCTCAGAAACCCACCCATCATTCTTACTTGGATGACGAATGCGGAAGCAGCTTCTTAACTGGCCCACCTCCAGTAGGATCAAGATTCTGTGCGACCAACCGGTACCATCCGAGCGTTTGGTCCCAGCAGCAGAAAAAAAAAGTTCAGAGGTGGCAAGATATCTCCCACTGCAAGCCGTTCCGGGTACATCTTCAGAGAATGTATTGGCCTTGGAGTTAGTGCAGCCTAGATTTACCTGAATTAAGGGCAGAATCTTTGCCCTCGGATGGCGGGCGGACAGCTGACCCCCGCCGCCGAAATGGGGCCCGCCGCCATTTTGAGTGGGCGGGCCAATTAAGGCCCCCCCCCTCCCAGCGGGCTGCCCGACGGGAAGCACTGTGCGCTCCCTGTGCAGGGTGGGGGAGGGATTCCCCATCTGTCAAAGTGCGCTCTTTCGTGCTCCCTGAGGCAAAGTCCTGTCTCAGGGAGTTCACTGACAGTAAAAAAATTATTAACATGTCCCCCTCATGTGACAATGTCACTCGAGATGGGACATGTTAACAACGAACAAACAAACTTTATTATTTTTATACAAAACAGACATGAAGCTTCATCCCGCCAGTGGATTGAGGTTTCATGTATAATCAGGAACCCGCTGGGGCTCCTGGCCTGTCCACCAGCCTTAAGCTTGGACGGGCAGGGTCTTTAAGTACTTTAACTACCCTGTCAATGGCCTCAATTGACCATTGACATGTCGGCGGGCGGACAGCTGATTTCGCTGTCCGCCCGTCTTCCTAACATTTTAAAGGGACCGGGATGACGTCGGGGGTTCCTCCCGATGTCATCTTCCCCTCGGCAAGCGGGCCCCGCCCCCAAATCGCCAAGGGGAAAATCCTGGCCTATATGTGGGCTCCAAGTGTAAAGTGAGGAAGGATTACATACGCTAGAGTTTTTCTCCCTGGAATTTCGAAGGCTAAGGTGTGGCTTGATCAAAGTTAAAGATATTAAGGGGAGCATGTAAGTTAGATGGAGAGAAACATCTTCCACTGGTTGGAAAGTCTAGGATTTGGGCCATGATCTAAAAATTAGAGCCAGACTTTTCAGGAACGATTTTAGGAAACATTTCTACACAAAAAGGGGTTGTGGAAATATGAAGCTTTCTATTGTAACCGGCAGTTGAAGCTAGATGAGCTGTTAACTTTAAGCCGGAGAATGAAACCAAACGTGTTAAGGGAAATGGAACAAAGATGGGTAAGGAGTTTGGTCACAGGTCAGTCATGATCTCACTCAACAGCAGAACAGATTCAAGGGGCTAAATACCCTCTTCCCTTTCCTACGTTCCTTACCTAGTTCAGTGTTAAAACTTGTCAAACATTCTTGTCAAGCCCCTTTGACAGTTTTATTACATTAAAGGAGATATATAAATGTCAGTTGTTGCTTCTAGCGTGTTCTGCAAATCTTTGTGGTTCTCTGGGTGACAACCCCAGAGCAAACCTGCTGGATTCACCAAGTTAGGCTGTTAGCAGGACCTGATGCCCCTGAGCACAGTACAAAAGCGACTTCAATTGCTAACTGGTTCATCATGCATTTGTAACCTTTTGGGTTTTTTTAAAATTTTAGATCTGGCAACATCTCCGCTCTAAAGATGCAAAGAATTTAGGGCTGTACCATTGGGAAAATGCAGATTGAGAAAGTAGGCGTAAAAAATTGGCAGCCAACTAACACTGAACGAGCTAAGGAAATGGAGGAATGGGAGGAGGGTATTTAGCCCCTCAAATCCATTCTGCAATTGAGTGAGATCATGACCAATCTCTGATCAAATTCCTTACCCATCTTTGCCCTGTTTCCCTTCGTTGTTTCAATCTCAGACGTAAAGTATACAATTCACCCAGCTTGGACTGCCGTTTATGGAAGAAATTTTCATACTTCCACATCCCTTTTTGTGTAGAAATGTTTCCTAATTTCACTTCTGAAAAGCCTGGATCTAATTTTTAGATCATGGCGTCAAATCCTAGACTTCCCAAACCGTGAAAACTCCAGTTTCCCTCCAGCCAACTTATCTGCTCTCCTTAATATCTTTAACTTTGATCGAGCACCCTTTATCGGACTGTTATCAGGTTGCACTCGAGCAATCGCATTGGAATCCCTGCAGTGACCTGCATGTGACAGACTTTAATTTTACCTTCTTGGGAGAAAAAAAGGCTAACAAAAGCAGTTCTGTTAGTTACTACGTTTTAAAGAATGTTCAATATTGGTTCGTCATATCTGGTATAATCTGCTCTGAAAAATGGTGCTCCCAATGTTGCAGCGTTGGGTTAAATTTCTTCTTATAAAATAGGCTAAATTGTTATGGGAATAACTTGTGTTGTATCAGCAGGCTGCGACAGCAACGAGATTCTGTTCAATCGCATTTTATTAATGCTCAGACCTTCCTCCAAGGCTCCAGCAAAGATATACAGCAATCCCAGAGCTTGTTCTAATGCAGTTTATCATTCTTGATTCTTCAATAATGCAGGGAATTTTTTTAAATGCACTCCATCTTGCATATCGAAGTGACCTGTTCAACGTTCTGAGTGACCCAAAAGCGAGATAAGCACAAGGGGCTGAAGTCTGTTAATTACTGTGACTCGGCCATCTGTGAATGCATTACAGGGCCTGGCTCTGTTACAGTCATGACTCCAAAGCTTCTTGACCTGTTGCATCTTTTTCCAATATTGCGGTCAAAATTGTAATATATGGGGGCATCGTATGTCTAGAACAGACAGGACGGAAGGCTCTTATTGAAGGGATTTAGTAATATAAAATTCCCTGTTCCTTGCTCTATAAGGAAGATGTTATTCCTCTGTTAGTAGTGGCTTTGATACGGACTCGAAATGTTAACTCCATCTTTCTCTCCACAGATGCTGTCAGACCTGCTGAGTTTTTCCAGCATTTTTTGCTTTTCTCTCAGATTTCCAGCATTCGCAGTATTTTGCCTTTACACTTCTGTTGCTTACTCCTTCACACACTGTACATCCTACAGCAGTCTACTGATTAGCTTCGTTTTGCCATTTCACTGAAACACTGCCTGAAAACCTCAAAATATTTCTGGCCACAAATGCATGGCGCATGGGCAGGTAACATTCAATGCACATACATGTGCAGCATCTGGTATACACACCAGCATCTAATCTATTTATGCACTTAATGTATTTCACTTAGAGGTGTTACAGCCATTGGACACAATGTACAGTCACACAGACAATATCAGTGACAAGGGTATAGAGCTAGTGGCTCAATTGTCAGACTACCTGAAGGTGCTGGGAATATGGCTGGGTGGGGCTAGAGGCGAGCATTATTCTTTTAATTATTCTTTCATGGGATGGGGACGCCGTTCGCTAGGCCAGCATTTGTTGCCCATCCCTAATTGCCCTTGAACTGTGTGCCTTGCTGGGTCATTTCAGAGGGCAGTTAAAAGTCATGACTGTGGATCTGGAACTGCAGAGAGGCCAGACCAGGTGAGGATGGCAGATTTCTTTCCCAAGTTTTTTATTTTGTCCTTTTTCCATCGATCTGTTCACTACTGTTCACTACTGGCTATAATCCAGTGAACCAGATGGGTTTTTACAACAATCGACGATAGTTATCACTGTCACCATTACTGAGAGTAGCTTTTAATTCCAGATTTATCAAATGATACTTAAATTCCACCAGCCACCATGGTGGGATTATGAACTCATGCCCCCAGAGCATTAGCTTGGGTCCCTGGATTATAGCCCACTGACATTATCACTGCACCACCTTCTGCCCCAAGTCATGGAGAATCAAAAACTGGGTGAGTAAGAGCAATGCCCCCTCTCCACTGTGGGTTAGGTCCTAGGTATCAGGTGCAAGATGCTTTCCACGGCAAAGATCTGGCCCGTCTCCAACCCCTGCGGTCACCTGAGCTATCGTCCACTTTATCTGGAGATTGAAAACGGACCGTGTCCACCAGAACACAATATACAGATCTCAAGACAAAGGGGGAGAAAATGTATCCTTATAGCTGCCTTTCTGCATGGCTTCATCAAGCTGTGTGTAGTTTAACTTCTGACTCGGAGGAAGACATGTTACAAATTGAACCAAGCTGACACATAAATAAAGAACTGCCAAATGTTCCAATACAGGGAGGAACAACTTCTCTTCCCCTTCCCAAGTTTTTTATTTTGTCCTTTTTCCATCGACCTGTTCACTACTGTTCACTACTGGCTATAATCCAGGGACCCAGGCTAATACTCTGGGCGCATGAGTTCATAATCCCACCATGGCGGCGGGTGGAATTCAAATATCATTTGATAATCATTTGATAAATCACCTGGGCCAGATGGATTACACCCCAGAGTTCTGAAGGAGATCGCTGAAGGGATAGTGGAGGCAATCAGGAATCACTGGAGTCAGGGAGGGTCCCAGAGGACTGGAAAATCGCTAATGTCATTCCCCTGTTTAAGAAGGGAATGAGGCAAAAGACGGGAAATCACAGGCCGATTAGCCTGACCTCGGTCGTTGGCAAGATTTTAGAGTCCATTATTAAGGATGAGATTTCAGAAGTGCATTTGGAAGTGCATGGTAAAATAGGGCAAAACCAGCATGGTTTCATCAAGGGGAGGTCATGCCTGACAAATCTGTTAGAATCCTTTGAGGAGGTAACGAGTAGGTTAGACAAAGGAGAGCCAATGGATGTTATCTACTTGGACTTCCAGAAGGCCTTTGACAAGGTGCCGCACAGGAGGCTGCTCAGTAAGATAAAAGCCCATGGCGTTAGAGACAAGGTACTAGCATGGATAGAAGATTGGCTGTCTGGCAGGAGGCAGAGAGTGAGGATAAGGGGGTCCTTCTCAGGATGGCGGCCGGTGACTAGTGGAGTTCCACAGGGGTCAGTGTTGGGACCACAACTTTTCACTTTATACATTAATGATCCAAATGATGGAACTGAGGGCATCCTGGCTAAGTTTGCAGATGACACAAAGATAGGTGGAGGGACAGGTAGTATTGAGGAGGTGGGGAGGCTGCAGAAGGATTTGGACAGGTTAGGAGAATGGGCAAAGAAGTGGCAGATGGAATACAACGTGGGGAAGTGTGAGGTAATGCACTTTGGTAGGAAGAATAGAGGCATAGACTATTTTCTAAACAGGCAGAGAATTCAGAAATCTGGAGTGCAAAGGGACTTGGGAGTCCTAGTCCAGGATTCTCTTAAGGTTAACTTGCAGGTTGAGTCGGTAGTCAAGGAAGGCAAATGCAATGTTGGCATTTATTTTGAGAGGAATAGAATATAAAAGCAGGGACGGATGTGCTGCTGAGGCTTTATAAGGCTCTGGTCAGACCACATTTAGAATATTGTGAGCAATTTTGGGCCCCGTATCTCAGGAAGGATGTTCTGGCCCTGGAGAGGGTCCAGAGGAGGTTCACGAGAACGATCCCAGGAATGAAAGGCTTAACATATGAGGAACGTTTGAGGACTCTGGGTCTATACTCGATGGAGTTTAGAAGGATGAGGGGGGATCTGATTGAAACTTACAGAATACTGAAAGGCCTGGATAGAGTGGACGTGGGGAAGATGTTTCCATTAGTAGGAGAGACTAGGACCCGAGGGCACAGCCTCAGAGTAAAGAGAAGACCTTTTAGAACAGAGATGAGGAGAAACTTCTTTAGCCAGAGAGTGGTGAATCTATGGAATTCATTGCCACAGAAGGCTGTGGATGCCAGGTCAGAGAGTGTATTTAACACCGGCAGACATAGGTTCTTGATTGGTAAGGGGATCAAAGGTTACGGGGAGAAGGTGGGAGAATGGGGTTGAGAAACTTTTCAGCCATGATTGAATGGTGGAGCAGACTCGATGGGCCGAATGGCCTAATTTCTGCTCCTATGTCTTACGGTCTTATACTTCTCCCCTGAAGAGAACAACTTGCTAGTGTGCTGTCCTTTGGTTGATCATTCTTTATGTATTAAAGAAGGGAAAACCTAGCTAATATTGCACTGAAAATCAAATGTTGGCGTTTGAGTGATTTAAATCCAATCCAACTCTCATCTCCCTCCTTCTCCTGAAGTTACTCTCATGCTTGGGTTACTTCCTTGCATTCTGTCCGCTAATCCCCCTTTCCTTGTATCTCATCTAAAAGGTCATTTCTCAGGTACAAGGTCAGACAGAAAATGTCGACCAGCTTTTTAATTGTGCAGGATACCAGAGACCAAGCCCAACTGTGAATTTGGCTAAAAGTCCACAGACATTGGCGGGCACTGGAAGGTGGACAGGAGCTGGTATTTCTGACTGACTTCATCCCAATCCTAACTCAAAGACTCGGAGGTCAATTTAAGCACCTGTACTCGCATCTAGTCATTCAACACAGAGCAAGCATTAAAACTAAAAGCAGCTTCAAAAAGACTCATCTAGTGCTAAGTGTTCACTGGGCCCAGCACTCACTCCAGTTGTGCAGTCCGAAGGATTTCTTATTGTGATTGTGCCTCGTGCGCTGTCACTTGAATGGCAAACATTTTCTCTCGAATGCAGACTCCCTTTAAGTAAGCATTAATGCAATCAATGAACAGTAAGTGCATTCATAATTCTAATGACATTTGGTGATGATTCATCCTCTAAGGTCTTAGCTGCAGAATAAAAGAACATTTGCTAATTGTAGAGCCAGGAGTACTGAGCCCACTCCTGAAGAGCATATTGAATTGGAGGTAAAGAAATCAGCTTGCTTTGAAACTATAAATGTGAGCTGGGGTTCTGTGCCTTGGAGTCACAATGCAAATCATGTATTCAAGGCTGGGCTGAGAGCATTGTATTGTGATTATGAAGGTTGCTTCTGTTGGTCCTTTTAATTTGAATCAAAGGTAGAGAACCAGGATTAATCATCATATTCCACCCACCCGATGCTCAGTACTACAAGGTGAGCACCATCAGGGAGCAGTGGTACTCGGCAGCTGCTGTTAGTTAAATATTCTGTTGAAGATTAGAGAAGTGAAAATATCTTCATTAGAAAATCCATCCCTTACTTTGACTGTCATCGGACAGTCAATATTGTCTCCAACTCGAAACATCAGTGTTTGCCTGCTTATTATTATTGTGACGCTGTAGTGAATCTCATATATACCTGAGTGAGGCACTTCTGTTACACACTTCAATTATAGGGAGGGGGATGCATCGACAAATAGCGTGTCTTAATAGGGAAACCTTTCAGGTTGTCACAGAGCTCACATAAAAAGACAAATAACCTGAGCGAAACCATAGAAAGATATTGGCACATTAGTATTCATTCAAATGCATTATTGTTGTTTGTTGTGTGTTGTGTGGGACTGCATGCTACACTTGATGCTCCCATTTGTAATGGCAAATGCAGATCAGTTTCATCCTGATGTTGGATTTCCATTTGCCATTGTAAACCACTTGAGCTGTAAAGTTCAGTTCAGCACCAGTGTAAATCCAACTTAATTCATGGAGAAATTTCCTGCTGGTGCTGGTTCAGGTGCAGGCACAAACCCAACAGTATAAGCAGGTCCAAGGCCCAAATAACGTTGACTGGCTGTTGGACTTCCCCCAGCTTTTGCTCCCCACCTTCCTCTCAGCCCCACTCCTATCCTTTCCCTTTATGATCATGGACGCAAGCACCTAATGTGCAGCATTTAGTACCAGTCAGGTTACCAACCCTCCAAGACTGTCCTGGAGACACAAAGAATTAAAGGCTGACCTCCGGGACACAGCCACAGGTGACCCAGGGAGAATAATCATCATGAATTTGTTTAAGATTGGTGGGCGGAATCGTCCCAGATTTACACGTTTTACCCGCTGACCACAATGGCAGCTTTTCACGCCATATCGCCCCAATCCGGCCTCGTTACTCATGCGTTTCCGGGAAACAAGCTGTTTCGCTGGCGGGCATCCTCCGATTCTCCCGCTATGTGGTCGCCTCGCCACTTCTTCATACGGGTGCCATATGTAAAGCGCAGTCCGCGCGCTCACCTCTCAGTGCTTCCAGCCCAGGAACGGCTGCACGGAAGATATGGCCCCTAAAGGCAAGAGGACTGCAGCCCCCTGATTCAGTGACGCATCCCTGGGACGCCTTCTGGATGCCACTGGAGCCCACCGCAATATCGCCTACCCCCGCTCTGGCCACAGGAGGCCCATCAGTGTCACTGCTCCAGCTTCGGAGGCGGTGGCAGTGATGGTCAGCGCCAACGCTGCACAGATGTTAGCCGTCCAGCGCAGAAAATGAATGAATGACCTCATCCTTACCACCAGAGCATGGCAACCATCTCAACTCTCTAAACTCACACACTCAAACCCATCACACATCCACTGGCATCTCACTCACTGCCAGCTCAAGGGGCATCATCACTCACTCTCTCGCACACACACCCTCACATCTCCGTCCAGCCTCATCTCCCTCTGGAGGCTGCCTCCTCAGCCCTCACCCTCTTGAGGCCACTTGCACGGATCAACATGTGCCCCCCACACACACACACCCTGAGATAGCCCCCTTTTCCCCGTAACAGCCCTCACCCTGCAAATCTTCCCTTGCCTGAGGCCAATTCTCCCCCTTCCCCAAACAAGCCATCGCCCTGCAGCCATTGAAAAGCCCCCCCCCCACCTTACGGCTGGTCTAATAAGTAGAGACCTGCCCGTGAGCCCCTCTAAAAGTGATGTGGCGCTGCCTGTGAAGTCTGGCGCTGATGACCACGAGTGCTGTCCAAAGCAAGGTAGGCAAACAAACCTCGACGTCCCGAGTGAGGTGCAGCTCACCAGGAGGATGTCGCTTATGTTCAGTTGTGAAACACTTCACCATGATCCAGCATGCAGGGATGATTCCGGCGAGCCGGGATTATAATGATACGCAGATGTATTACAATGAAGTTCCTGATGTCTGGCAGCAGGAAGCATGGCCCACTATTGACGGCTGGAGCAGACGATAGCAAACTGGTTTCATGATGGCGTGAAACCAATTTTTGGTGTTCCCACCTGCTTACACCGGCCATGACGCCCGACACCAGCGGGCACAGAACATTCCGCCCTGTGTGACTTTGCTTTCTCTGGCCCTTTGTCTTTTTTTTTAGTTACAACATGTTGGAGATGGGGAAGAAGGCTGCCTGCCTGACTGAGAGTCAAGAGTGATCCAATGTGGTGAAGAGTCATCGCACTTGCAATGAGGGAAGGTAGCTGTGATTGGATGTGTTGAATGGCCAATGTCAGGAGCATGGGATGAGGTAGGGGGTCACAGGGTGGAGGAGCAATCGGAAGTTGAGGATGAACTCTTCAGGAATATGTCCAATCACAATTTGTAAGGAATAATACTTTAAAAAATATTGTAGGATTCTCAGGCAATTAGCGGGCACAGTATGAGAACACCTCGCAGAACATTGTTTATTGCTGAAAAAGGAGATATAAAGCTTCTCTTCTTGCACTCCTCAGGACACTTCACAAGAACAGCAACATTAGGGGAAGACAACCATTTATACTGTATGTGTCCTGATGAGTTCAAGACGAAAAGCTTCAACATGTCTCTTTTTCCAGCCATACCCAAGTTCTGTACAACAGAACATTGTTTCTTTTCTCTCTTGGGGAAAGAGTCTATGAACAGTCCCTTGAAGTCAGGGACTCAGATAAAACAAAGATAATGGCCAATGGGAATGATGTTCCCAAGAGGGCCATATAGGGGCCACCAGGCCCTGTAGATATTCCTGAGCTATTAACAGAGAGTCTTGTATGGATAAGAGAGAATACAAGATGCCACAAGTGTCAGGCAGGAGTTAACAAGTGGCATCCAGCATGAGATAAATTGAAAGATGACACTGAGTCAAAGCAATGGACAGAGGGGAAATGACACCTTGGGTATCTGTCCTTTGGTTATTGGCCAGATGGAATCGAATAAGTGTTAGCATCGTGTAAAATACCCTAGAAATAAAGTATATTAACAGATGCTTGGAGTTGGACAGAAGGGGCCTTCCTAATCCCTTTGTCAGCTCAAGAAGACAGAGAACGAAAGGAGAAGGCAGCTGCAAACAGATCAAGAGACTGGTGCCAAAACCACCCTGGCCTGTCACGGACTGTATGCTTTCTCTATCTATTTAGCTTATGCATCACCTTTAAATGGTTGCTTCTCAATAAATTACTTCATACTTAATAACTACCTTAAAATCTCTTCCGAGCTCGACACCTTATTTTGGGGTAATTTGGGCTCACGCAGAAATATTCCACACAAGGTCACAGCGGATGCAAAACACTGCAGGTGTGGGAAATCTGGAGCGAAACCAGAAAACGCTGGAAAGACTCCAGCAAGCCAGGCACTAGCTGCGGAGAGCGGATTAACCTAGGGTTAACTCTTCAACTCAACGAGCTCTGACACAACCCTGACCTGAAGTGTTAACCCTACATTTCTCTCCGCACAGATGCTGCCTGACCTGCTGAGGGTTTCCAGCATTTTCTATTATTATTTCAATGTGGGCCTTCCCGGCTTCTGTAAGCATAGGTCAAAGACTCAAAATAGAGTCTGCTTTAAACTGAGTGCTTGATGCTACAGGACTTCAAAGAATCAAAGGAGTCATGCCGTTTCCACTGCAGTTTTGTAAATGGAAAATCAGCCAGCTATTCCATACCTCTTGCAACGAAGGTAGCATTAGAGAGGAATAGGAGAAAAACACAGGAAAGCTATTTGAGCACATTCAATGAGTTTCAGTGTATATACTGTCTTCTTTGGTATTAAAAATTAAGATTTTTTTTTGAATGATTGTGAGTGCATGGACTTTCAAGGAAGGGCGTCTACTTTAATTAGTCAGTATATGTCATAGAACAGCAGCATCTAGTCCGTTAGGCACTAGCCACATGTAGCTAATTAAAAACCCAGATGTGATTAATCACATTCCTGATTGGTAGATAAAAATTGAACCATAAACACTGTCATGGGGGGTGTGATCCCGTTCTCATATTCTCAAGGCGGGCGTCTGCGAACTGCAACGTTTCTTGCACGCTCCTTGGCAAAATGGTGAAAGGCAAACCAGGGTGGGTGATGTTTATTTACATCATTGGACATTCTTTACTTCCTTAGCTACTGGATAGATGGTGGGAGATGTTTGCGAAATGAATACACATGGGGTAAAATTTTTAGCTCGGCGGGTCAGCAGCGCGCCCGCCAACAGTTAAAAAGGCCAGTTAGGGCCATTAAAAAGTTAATTAAAATAAATGTTTCGCTGCCCATCCAATTTCATGGTTGGTGGGGCAGGCGAAAAGGCCAAAGTGGCCTTTGCACTTTTTTCAAAGCCTCATCCACGGGCGGGATGAGGTTTCCAAAAAGCAAATAAAAAATAAAATAAGAGCTTTAATTTTTCATTAATAACACGTCCCTGCTCGTGTCACAGAGTCACATGAGCGGACACGTTGCTTTACATTTTTTTTAAATTACTATTTTTTTCCGCACGTCTCTTCATCTCCCTGCGGCAGCTCTGAGCCTCAGGGAGATTATGAAGCGCGCACTGGCCCGGCTCACTCTCCTCCCCTCCCCCTCCCCCGCCCCCACCCCCGCCGCCCGCACAGGCCGAGCCGAGCTGAGCGCTGCCGTCCGCCAGCATTCCGGCCCTGGTCAGCTTCCCGACTGTGCCCGCCGGGCCTGCCCAACCAGGGCAAGACTCGGCCCATTATTAAGCTGGGAATAGAACAAACAGGCCACCAAATGTTGCTGCACATTACCTACAATGAGTGGCTCATCACCAACATCCCGGACAGCTAATCAACACTGTCCAGGTCGAAGCGATCACTTCAGGCTCCTGCAAATTGTGTCATCAGGAACTCAAGCCTCCCATTCCTTTGCCCCTTCAAGTGCAGACACAGCAGAGCAAGTCCTGCGTCCAATTACAACAAAAATACCATCCCCACCCATCCTCTTCCTTATTCCTGGTCACTGCAGAACTGACCCTGTCGAATTAAAAGCAGCATATCATGGAGGAGCACAGGCTCCAGGCCGCATTGACTTGGCTTGGGATCATCAGCCAATACCCAAGCAAAGCAGCCTCTACCCTTGACCCTTGTCCATCTACTGGTCTCATGCTAAGGTCTACAGAAGTGATATCTCAGGACCATTGAGCTCCCTGGGAATCATCTCAAACTTCCAATATCCTCATTTACTGGGAAAGAATCATGCGAAAGAGTTGTTTCTCCAAACAATGTTTCATGTCCCTGAACTGTTATAAGGAATGGCAAAGTCATTCCTGACATGCACCGAAGTTAAAGGAATGATTTGCTAACATCACAGTTCAATATTATTCTCTTAGTTCCTCAACTGCTTCCTGGGTCATGACACAACTATGGGCAACATAGACACGTTAAAATGCTTTACACTGAACGACTGATAAGACTGCCAACATGATGGCTCCCAGTTAATCTTTTCCAAAGAAAAATGCTCCTTCAAGTCAAAACTCAGAGCACTTTATTTTTTAATAACTTGCTTTTCAATAATGCTCTTCACCCTCATGTTCCAATCACTTTCACAATGGTGATCGAAATGACAAAATTAAATGAGGACAATTTATGTGTGATACAGGTTGCAAACCTAACTTGAAAGTGTCATTTTATTTTGTGAGCAAAGCATGTTAAAAGTAGCCTGGCCAATCCTTCAGGATTCTCCTGGAGTTGCTAGGAGTGAAAGCATTAATCTCCAGGACTAGGCTGCAAACAAGCCAGGAGAAAACTTGTAGGGACATTAAAAAATATATATGTTTTTCTCATTTACTTCGAATACTTTGGCTAATTGTTATAACATATACTGGGGGTGGGGGAAACAGAAGGTCTTCACTTGACTCATTCTTCGGATGAAGGGCTTATCCAATGAAGGAACATTGAACAGGTTGGGCCCATACCCACTGGAGTTTAGAAGGATAAGAGGTGATCTTATTGAAATGTATAAGATCATGAAGAGACTTGACAGGGTAGCTAGCAGGAGAATGCTTCCAATCATGGGGGAGACTAGAACTAGGGGACATAGATTTAGAATAAGAGGTGTCCCTTTTAAGTTGGACATGAGGAGAACATTTTTCTCTCAGAGGATCGTTAGTCTGTGGAATTCTCTTCCCCAGAAAGCAGTGGAGGCTGAGTCATTGAATTTATTCAAGGCAGAGTTAGACAGATTTTTGATAGACAAGGGAGTCAAGGGTTATGGGGGGTCCAGACAGAAAAGTGGAGTTGAGACCACAACCTGAACAGCCATGATCTTATTGAATGGCAGAGCAGGCTCGAAGGCCTACTCCTGCTCCTAAGTCCTATGTTCCTATGTTCTTCGACTGACAGTCAGGAATCATTCAATGGGTAAGGAAGAGTATTATCTCTTTCTAGTTAGCGTGGGAAGGCTGTTATGGCGATGGTCTTGTTGGGTGACAAATGGCAAGAGTGTGGGTGGAGGGCGCAGTTGGAGGCAGGAGCTCAAGCGACAAAAGCTCTTCGAAGACATTCCAACTTTGCAAACCTCATCCAGACATTGGGCGGAATCTACGGTCCCGTGGGTGGGCACACGTTCCGACCCAATCGGGCGTAAAACCGTGCGAGGCGATGTCAAGGGCACTTCCCGACGTCATCGTGCACTCACGCGATATTTCGCTCGGCGGGCGCGCACAAAGGTCGGAAGCGTGCCCTCCAATGGCTAAGCCCATTAACGGCACAATTATCTCTGATCTTTCATGGCCTGTCCACCCTTGCAGTTGGCCGACAGGCGAATAGGCCAGGGGGCCTTTACATTTTCATCAAACATCATCCAAGGGCGGGATGAAATCTCCGTTATGGAATAAAATAAAAATAAATATCTGTGGACAGCGTTTTTATGAGGTATATCTTCAGGGGCTTGATTGTGATGCATGGGGACATTTCTTTGCAGCGTTTTAAACCTTTATTTAATCATTCGAAGGTTCTGCAGACACCCCCCCACCCCCAGGGGCAGCTGTCTGCCTTCAGGGAGCCCTCTCGAAGTGCTCACCCCGTGCCCCGCGCCCGCCCTCTTCCCGGCACCCCCCCACCCACCCCGGCAGCGCCGAGCCTTTCAGACCGCCTTTCACGCTGGCCGGCCGTTAATTGGCCGGCGACCTTGAACTTGCCGTCAGGGGCCAATCCCGGTCGTCAGTCCGTTTCCCGGCCGATCGCCCGCGCCTGACAAAAGGTAAAATTCAGGCCAGGGCAGAATTTAACGCTGCTCCGCCGGGGGGTGGTTTGTGGGCGGGTGGGGTGAGCGTAAAATTCCTCGGGTGGGTTTCCCGCTGGGTTCCTGCCCACCCGACCAGTCTGCAATTTCTCGCTGGGGCAGTGAGGCCTTGGTTAGCCTGCCCGCCCTTGAACCAATTGAGGCCCTTAAGTGGTCGATTATCGACCGTTTAAGGGCCGTTTCCCACTCAGCCTCAATTTTCTAGCTGGCGAGAGCTGTTCCGGGGTATGGGGGAAGCCCAAATATAAAATCAGGGCCAGGCGCTTCCATCAGCTGCCCCCTTTGAACACGAGGGTGCCACTCCCAGTTAAGGTCCGGTAACTGCAGGACATCTCCCCCTCCCCCCCATCCCTCATCTCCCCCTCCCCACCCATCCCCACCGCCAGCCTCTCCACCGATGCCCCAATCCCTCCCTTTCCACCCACCCAGGCCTCTCCTACCCTCCCCACACTGAGACCCCCCCCCCTCCCACAAAGCTCACCTGTTCCTGGAATCCCGGGACTTAGGCTCCGAGAACTGATGGCAAAGCCAATCCCGTCCACTGCAGCTTCCGGCTGCATTGACTAGAAAGCTAACAGCCAATGAGGGGCGCAGGTTCCACCTCCAGCCAAAATTAATGCTGTTTGGAGTGGGCAATCGCTGTGGGGCGGGCAGTGTTGGCAGGAACGTGTTGCCCCGCCAACTCTTCGGATGGCGGGAAGGGAAACCCCACCATCCCAAAAATCCTGACCAAAATGTTTCAGGAGAAGCTGAGCTGAGATATTTACTGCTTTTCGCAGTGTTCAGGTTGGAATATTGCTCCGAGTTAATCTGACATTGTGACCAATCTCCTGAGCCAACATTAATAGCCTGTCGCTATGTTAACCTGGCCTTCATACTTGTACATCCAAGGACTGAGCTGGAATACAATTACAACTCTGAAGTCAATAGCAATTTATTCATTCTCCACAAGAGCATCATGCAGCTAAATTCTAACTAGCTCAGTTATACGGCTTGTGGAAATGTCCTGTCGTCACAGCTAGTTTGTGCTTTTTGTTTTAAATTATTCACTTCTCACCGCAAGATAATAGAAAAGACTATTTAACTCATTTGGGGCTTCAATTTTTTATGGGTTATTTTCAGCACACCGGCTAACACAATCCTATTAAATACTTACTTAGCTCAGCTCATCTGAGTACGATGAATGGCCAGTTAGCGTGTCAGCCGTGGTTCAGTTGGTAGCACTCTCACAACTGAGTGGATTGAGTCCCATTCCGGAAACTGGGGCGCGTAATCTTGGCTGGCGCTTCACCCAGTGCCAGTTTTTGCAAGTGATGCCAAACTGAGGCTTCATCTACTCTCGCTGGCTGACGCAAGAGATTCCACGGCACTATTCGGCTGGGCAGTTCTCCCCAGTGACCTCGGTAATATTTATCCCTCAATCGACACTAAGAAAACAGGTTGTCCGGTTATTACATTTGGGGGAGCTTTGTATAAGTTGGTTGTCACGTTTTTCAGTTAGCGGACTTCAAAAGGTGCTCCCTTGGCTCTGAAGCACTTTTGGGAAAAGTTAAGGTTTTTCTTTTATTCTTTCTTGAGATGTCGGCAACGCTGGCAAGGCCGCATTTATTGACTACCCCTAATTGCCCTTGGGAAGGCAGTGGTGAGCCACCTTCTTAAACCGCTGCAGTTCATGTGGTGTAAAAATGTTACCCCCCGTCGGGGAATTGAACCACGATTTCCCGTGTGACGGGGGGAATACTACCACTATACTAAAGAGAAGCTAACACCTAAAGCAATTATCACCCAACGTTCGGTTCAATACCATATCTCCGGCCTTAAGAGCTCTATTAACTACCAGCTGAGCTAGCCCAAGGTTACCCTTTAGAAAGAATCCACACTCAGAAACAGAACCTCGGTCTCCCACAACACTAACTACTGTACTAATGAGCTGTAGGTGCACCCACACCGCTGTTAGTGAGGAGGCTCCAGGAATTTGACCCAGTGACAGTAAAGGAAGGGCGATATAGTTCCAAATCAGGATGATGAGGGGAACTTGCAGGTGGTGCTGTTGCCATGTACCTACTGCCCTTATCCTTCTGGACTGTAGTGGTCGCGAGTTTGGAAGGTGCTGTCTAAGGAGATCTGAAGGGTTGTTGCAGTGAATCTTGTAGATGTGGTGAAAGGCGCTATGTGAATGCGCCTTCTTTCTGGTTGCGCTGGTTGAAGGAGGAAAGCTGGCCAGTAGGCACCCTGAGTAGCGCCATGGGGTCTTTAACATTGATCGGATCCATTGGAACAGGGAGACAATCTCTTCCAAAGGATAGGACCTTTGGACAATACATCACTCCTTAAAGTATTACACGGGAGTTTTAGCCTAGATCAGCTACTCAAATTCTGGATCATGGTCATATCCATGGCCTTCTGATTCAGAGGTGCAAATGCTACAAGCTGAGCTCAGCCCCATCTTCATGATCAGCAGCTACCTTTGTAGAACTGCCGGAGAGAGGAGAGCCCCGTGCTCACTGGGGACTGTACCTTCGACAGCTTCTGAATACAGGAATTCCAGACGGCTGGAATCACTAAGAAGGTGGCAGATGCAGATGAATCAGGTTGTAAATTCAGCGAGCGGTAGTTTCCTAAGCAGGGTTCTCCTGAGAGCTGAATAGAGCCATTTTAAGTCAAACAATAACAGGGACAGGATCCCTGGCTCTGGGCTCGATGAGTCATTGTAACATGACAGCTGTTAACTATATACCTTGCACTTTTGTTTTTGCTGCAGCTGTGTATTTTGTGGTTCCATTTTGCTGTAGCAACATTACACTATGGGCAGCATAGCTAAAGTAACAGATTACAGTGATCGGCAGGTGGTACAGAGTAAATGGCACCAGAAAATTGTTACTTAACTATTTGGTGACTTACAATGTTGGGTTTTTAGATTTTATCAGATGCACTTGACCTGGATTTTCTAGTTATTTTGGGAATGGTACCATCGTTAGCCCCTTTCTCTTCACTTCTGTAAAATACAATGGGCTAGAAATAGCCTTGCGATGCGTCGCTTATACCTGTCTGCCCCTTCTGCAATAGCTGGGTAAGAAATGTGGCTCATATGCAGGGAAGTACTCTGTGTGGACTGGAAGAACTTCGACAGACACAATGCTGACATTGCACAACCCAACTGCCTGTGATTTCAGGACCCCAAATTTGGTTAATGAGTAGCCAGGCAGCCTCTTTGTCGTTCACTTTGCAAACCACAAGTATGAAGTTGAACGAAGGGCTCTGCCACGAGCATTAGTTAAAGGGTCAGGGCCCCCAGCTTGCAGCTACGATAATTGTTTGCGATGTTTTTCTATTGCAAAGTGTCTGGAGGAACTCCGGAGGCACCGTGGAGTTCCTGGATTTGCCAGAATTTTTTAAAAATCTGCCACAAGGGGTTGGGGCTAGAGGAGGTGGCGATTTTCACACAAAGGCTGCAGGGTGGGTGTACCTACACCACACGGATAGCACAGTTCAGTAAGGCAGCTCAACACCACCTTCTCAAAGGCTATTAGGGATGGGCAGTAAATGCTAGACAGCAATGTCCACATCCTACGAACAAAAAAAGATGTGGGGGCAGAGGTGGCATTACCCCCAGATCTGGAGGATGACACGGGAGATGGAGCAGAGGCTGCGGAGAGTGAAAGCTCTACACCACGTCTGTTGCAGGTTTTAAATCTCACAGCTAAGAGGAGATGACACTAAGAACTTTGCTTACAGTGCTTGAAAATATCTCTACAGTCACAAAATGTCTGCACTCATGCTTACAGCTCAAGCTTAAGCTTGGCCTAAATAGCCAAGTGGTTATGGTACTGGGTTTGTAACCCCAAGATCAAGAGTTCAAATCTCACAATGGCAAAACTATGAAACAATATAACTTCATCTGAAACAGATGGAAACGGGTTTGTACTCAAAAGAGTTACAGCTCAAGCTTCCAGGTCTTTCTACAGCTTTGTTTGCTCTTCTCTGAGCCCACACTCAGGCTTAACCAATCAAGAACAGTGAGCATCAATCGCAAACAGACTCGCATAATTGAATACAGAACAACTGAACGTCACAACTTCTCTGTGCTCTGGGTCAGTGACAGGAGGCTGTCTGGTAGGCTAGCCAACGCACCCCACAGCTCAGTGAGCATGCACATCAGCGCTATCCTGTAGGCTGCCCCTTTGAAGTCCTCAGCTGAGCCCTTTGCGGCAATCTTCACTTTCCACTTCACGCTCCACTGGGATGGCGACCAAACCAACAGGTTGCAGCATTCATGCCGAGTGACTCACTACGTGCAGATCCCAATGCTATACTAGCCTCCAAGCAGAGTAATGGGAAGCAAGAGGCGCATGGTCACATCAGCAGCAGCTTGCTCAACATGCCGGATAGCCGGGTGGGGGTGGGCTGAGAGTCGAGAAGGAGCATAAGGGCATCATCTTCGATGTATTCAGTGACATTGGATGACATGAGCCCCGTCACAGCCAGCCCCATGCTCCAGGATCACGGGGCTCAGGAGGTGCAGACATCCTTGTTCCCATCCCCATCCACCACCACTGCACCCCCCACCCCGGTTCTGCCATCATCAGTTCTGTTCTGCTCCCTTTCTCAGCTGTGACTCAGTTGGTAACCCTCTCATTTGAGACTAAAAGTTATGGGTTCAAGTCCTGCTCCAGAACTGGGCACAACAATCTAAGCTGACACTTCAGTGCAGTGCTGAGGCAGTGCTGCACTGTCAGAGGAGCTATCTTTCAGATGAGACATTAAACCAAGGTCCCATTTGCCCTCTTTGATGGATGCAAAAAACCCATATTCAGAAGGGCAGAAGAGTTTTGTTCCCAATGCTGACATCAATCACTGACATAAAACACAGATTTTCCAGTTGTTATCAATTCACTATTTGTGGGAGCTTGCTGTGTGCAAATCTGCTACCACGTTACCTACATTACAACAATGATACACTTCAAAAGCACTTCATTGCCAGTGATGCACCTCGGGACTTGCAGTGGTTATGAATGGTGCTATATAAATGCATAAATGTTTATTGTGTGCCACCTTGTCCTGCGAGAGAAAGGGCAGAATGTTTGTGACTGTATTGCACTGTGTTTGGCTGGTATGCCTTCTATTGTTGAAGGTATGTGGAGGTAGTGAGAGGCTGACAGCATTGGTAGTAGTTCATGAGGGTGAGGTGGAGCATCTGGATGTTATGCTTGAGTCCAGAGAGTGTTGTTGGGTGTGTGATGGAGCTGTGGTGCATTGGGCAGCGTGAGAGGTTAGTGGGTAAGAGATGTGGGCATGCATTATCTGACCCTGATCACCCACGTTAGGTCACTTAGGCCCATTGTGGCACTGCTAACAGGTCCTTGGGCCCAGACTCCAGAAGTTGACCTTCTTTGCCACTTACCCCAACTCGCTTCTGAATGTCTACTGCCCCTATCCCCACCCCAACAGACCCATGGTGTCTCTCTTCCTGTCCCACCAGTGCCTCCAGCACTGCGTCTGTCACCATGCAGCTCTCTCTGCTCTGCTATTCATTTTGCCGTAATTTACAATGTAGCAATATTACTGAGTGCAGCTTCTCACTAAGGTGCAGCCTGCCTTTAAGAGGGGTAGGCTGGCTGTACCACGTGACTTACAAACAATGCTGCCCAGCTCCCCTGCTGTGTGCAGAGGCCGCAGGCAGCATTTAGAGGTAGTAAGCAGAGAGGGAGTGGCCCATGCCAATGTGACAATCATTCAGATTCAGATGGGCACATCAAGCTTATCTGGTGCCCCATCTCAACCTGAACAGGTGTGGGAAAGTCATGAATCATGACCCCTGAGCTCAAAAAATGGGGCTATCCAATTTCTAGCTTGTGGTTTCTGCAGGCGTTTGGTTTCAGCTGTTGGCAGCCCTTCATTGCCACTCAATGTGGGCGCTTGGTAGACGTGATATCAGGCATTCTGTGGTTATAAGTTGGTTATGTACACGAGGGATGGAGCTCTCACTGTGCAATGGATAGTGTCCCTTCCTCTGAGTCCTGGGATGGTCCTGGTTCAGATCCCACCCTGGGACTTGATGGTCAAGGAAGGGGCATTCATAATGCGGCCAAACAGATTGAGTATCATCCTTTAACTACTTCCAAAACATGCCAATGGCAGGGGGTAACAGTGCAAGATTTTTCTGGTCAGACATGTGAGGGAAAGAATGTTGGAGCCTCCACCTTCATTGTCCATAACTGTAGACCACAACATGCAACTCGGACTCCGAGTGATCTGTCACACATCACCACCTCCACACTAGGGATGGCCAATAAATGTCAGCAATCCTCACAACCTAAAAATTATTTCTTAAAAATATATTTCATTTGACTGCTACGTAAGATGTCAAGATCACAGATTTAATCTTCTCAAAGTTACCTTTCTGAACTTTTGCTTTCTCTTTCTCCCTGTGTCTTCTGTGTACACTGATTCATGCTGGGCAGTGTTCACCTGAGAGGCCATTATCCATACATATGATGCCCCAGGACAGCCTCATGGCTGAGCTTGATTCAGTCCTCTTTATTTATCAAAATTACAAGGGTTAGCTTTGCGTAAATTCAGTTTTCATTTTAGGGATAATCTGGTCATTGAACTAATTCTTGTTTGTGGGAGCTTGCTGTGCGCAAGTAGATTGTTGTGCTTCCCTACATTGCGACACTTCAAAAGTAATGCATTGGTTGTAATGTGGTTCACAACACCCCGATGTAATGAAAGGCGCTATATGAACGTAAGTCTTTCTAATTGGACATCCACACCTTTACACTATTCACGGGTAGCTGTTGGCAACAGGAACCTGGTTACCTTTCCTTTTCGATTTGGAACATCTACACTTTCACTGTGGATAAGATTAATACAGCGCAGGAGAAACATCATCTCCTCGGACTCCGTTTTGAATGGGACAGTGAAGCTGGGAGTTGTGTGTCTGTCAGGGTGGGGGTGTGGGAGGGGCTGGTGCAGGTGAAGACAGGATCCTTTACTTTTGAATCAAAACATGTCAGTACAATTTCTCTGAATCTACTTTTTTGTTAGGACGTTTCTCTGGTAGCTCTTTCGATATAGATTAAGCCACGCTGTGATGGAGAGTTTAATGGTTTTGGAAGAAGCTGATGGGGTAGCTGGAGAGAAACATCTTGCGCTGGTGAGGGGAGTCTAGAACCTGGGGGAGGTAACCTTAAAATCAGAGTCAGACCTTTCAGGAGAGAAGGAAGGAAACTTCTTCCATGCAAAGGATGCTCTAAGAGTACGACCCTCTCTCAGAAAAAGCATAGACACTGGTCCAATATCAATCGCTTTAATTCTGAGATTGATAGACTTTGGTTGGCTGAGGTTATCAAGGGATATGGAGCCAAACTAGGCGGAGGGAGTTGAAATGCAGATCAGGCGCGATCTTATTTAATGGCTGGAACAGGAGACTGAATGGCCCACTCCTATTTGAAATAGGAACACTCAACAAAGCACACTGTAAACCTATGAACTAACTGCAGGAAAACCACAGAGAGCACAATGCTGGTAAGATTGGACCTCACTACCCCTAGTGCTGCAGTCACTTTATGCCATCAATTCATACATTTTACATAAAGATGGATAAATCCGATTCCTCAGCAACTTATTAACAGGTTTTCTGTCAGTCACAATCCATTGTGATTCAGGGGGCTCCTCCAAATCTCTTTATCACAGATTCTACAATCATTTTCATCTGAATCAAACACAGAATTGAGACAAAGGTTTTGCAAGCGCTCTGGTGTACCGACCGCTGGGCTAAATTATGCTGCAAGAGCCATATGTTCAAGCACCACATGAGAGATTATTTGGGTTCAGGCTCCCATGTCTCCCCCGTAGAGGTGCTACTAAGAAAGAATGTAAGAAACAGTGCTGGCCGATGAATACAGAAAGCAGCAAAGGATGCAGTTTGGCTTGTTATGCTGAGCGCAAGTGGAGCCAGGAGTTGATAAAGAGCGGGAGAGGAGCCAGGAGTTTAAGAAGATCACATGGAGAGTGGTCCTGTGTGAGAAGGGCAGCAATGGTGGGAGGTAAAAACCAGAGGCATGGAGCCCCTTCCACCTGTTTCTACCTGTCGGAGCCAAAGTGTGACATCAAGGGAAAATAGGTAGGTGATTGGTGGGCATCTCTTCTGCGTCTCTTTTGATTGGCCAAGTGGTTTAAATCAGGAGACGTTATTACAGCTGAAGAGTACAGTTAAGAAATTCACTTATAAAATATTGAACATCCAAATGAATTAATTAAATAGAATAGAGATGGCTGGGTAGGTGATGTGTTGCAGCTGTAGTATGTGGGATCTGGTGGACGCCGGTGCGAGTCACGGTGACCACATCTGCAGCAAGTGTTGGCTGCTCGAGGAACTTCAGTTCAGAGTTAATGAGCTGGAGTCTGAGCTGCGGACACCACGACACATCAGGGAGGGGGGGGGGAGTTACCTGGACACTGTGTTTCAGGAGGCAATCACACCCCTTAAATTAATTACATCAAATTTGGACTGTGATCAGGGACAGGAGGGTGCGACTGCCAGTGAGGCGGGTATGGGGATTCACAATTTAGCTTTGGAGGAGCCTCAGCCAGTGCCCTTGCCCAATAGATATGAGGTTCTTACTCCCAGTGTAGACGAGGGCACAGACTGCAGGGAGGATGAGCAAACTGACCACAGCACCATGGTACAGAGCGCCATTCAAGTGGGAGGAGAAAAGAGAAATATGGCAGTAATAGGAGATAGCATAGTTAGGGGAGCTGACATTGTTCTCTGCAGCAAAGACAGAGAGTCCCGAAGGCTGTGTTGCCTACTTGGTGCCAAGGTTAAGGACATCTCTTTTGGGCTGGAGAGGAACTTGGAGTGGGAGCGGGGGGAAAGGATCCAGTTGTTGTGGTCCACGTAGGTACCAACGACATAGGTAGGACCAGGAAAGAGGTTCTGTTGAGGGACTATGTGCAGCTTGGGGCTAAATTAAAAAGCAGAACCACAAAGGTAATAATCTACTGATTACTACCTGAGCCACGTGCAAATTGGCATAGGGTAAATAAGATTAGAGAGGTAAATGCGTGACTCAAAGATTAGTGTGGGACAAATAGGTTCTGTTTCATGAGGCACTGGCACCAGTACTGGGGAAGGTGAGAGCTGTTCCATTGGGAAGGGTTTCACTTGAACCATGCTGGGACCAGTGTCCTAGTGAATTGTATAACTAGGGTTGTAGATAGGACTTTAAACTAATTAGTGGGGGGTGGGGGAGGGGCAGGTTTCAATTGAAGGGAAGTTTAAAAAATCAAAAAGAAACAAGAGAGCAGATGTAGTGAAGAAGCGAACAATAATCAAAGTGTGACAGGAAGGGGCAGAAATTATAAGCAGAATGGGTAATAATGGTAAAAAGTTAAAGCTTAAGGTTCTTTATCTGAATGCATGAGGCATTTGTAACAAGATAGATGAGCTGACGGCGCAAATGGATATGATTTGATAGCTATTACAGAGATGTGGTTGCAGGGTGACCAAGACTGGGAACTCAATATTCAAGGGAATTCAATGTTCCGGAAAAATAGGCAAAAAGGAAAAGGAGGTGGGGTAGCTTTGTTAATAAAGGAAGTTATCAGTGCGGTGGTGAGTATTGAAATAGGTGCAATAAATCATGATGTGGAATCAGTTTGGGTGGAAATAAGGAATAGCAAAGGGAAGAAGTCACAGTTGAAGTTGTCTATAAGCCCCTGAAGAGTTGCCTAGTCAAATAAATCGGGAAATAATGGAGGTGTGTAAGAAGGGTGCTACAATTGTCATGGATGATTTTAATCTGCATATTGACTGGACAATTCAGGCTGGCAGAGGTAACATGGAAGATGAATTTGTAGAGTGCATCAGGGATTGTTTCTTAAAGCAATACACTGCAGAACCTACCCAGGAACAGGCTATTTTCGATCTAGTAATGTGTAATGAGGTAGGATTAATAAGAGGTATCGTAGTTAAGGATCCTCTAGGGAGTGGCAATCACAACATGGTGGAATTTCAAATTCAGTTTGAGGGTGAGAAACCCGGGTTTTAAATCAATGTCCTCAACTTAAATAAGGGCAATTACAGAGGTATGAAGATGGGGTTGTCTAAAGTGGGCTGGGAAAATAGATTAAGGGGCAGGCCAGAGGATGAGCAGTGGCAGACATTTAAGCAGATATTTCATAGCGTTCAGCAAAATTTTATCCTAGTCAAAAAGAAGGACTCAATGAGAAGGATGAACCACCCATGGTTAACAAAGATGGTCAAGGAAAGTATCCAATCAAAACCTAAGGCATACAAAGCAGCAAAAACTAGTGGTGGGCCAGAGGATTGGGGCTTTTTTTTAGGAACTAGTAGCAGATGACTAAAAAGCTAATAAAGAGGGAGAAAACTGAATATGAAAGTAAATTAGCAAGAAATATAAAAACAAACAGCAAGAGCTTCTACAGTATATAAAAAGAGAGAGTGGCTAGAGTGTGTGACCCTTGGAGGATGCGACCGGAGAATTGACAATGGGGAACAGGGAAATGGCAGATAATTTAAACCAATATTTTGCATCGGTCTTCACAAAGGAGGACACTATAAACATCCCAAAGCAAGGAGCTAATGGGAGGAAAGATCTTGTAACAGTCTCTATCACGAGGGACAAAGTATTTGACAAACGAATGGGACTAAAGGCAGACAAGTCACCAGGACCTGATGGCCTGCATCTGAGGGTTTTAAAGGAAGTGATTGCAGAGATAGTGGAGACATTGGTCCAAATATTCCAGAACTCACTGGATTCTGGGAGGGTCCCAGCAGATTGGAAAACCGCTAATGTGATGCCCCTGTTCAAGAAGGGAGGGAGATAAAAGCAGGAATCTATAAGCCAGTCAGCCTAACATCTGTCATTGGGAAAATGCTACAGTCCATTATTAAGGAAGAAATAGCAGGACATTTAGAAAAGCTTAACACAATCAAACAGAGTCAGCATGGTTTTGTGAAAGGGAAATCATGTTTGCCAAATTTGTTAGAGTTCTTTGAGGATATAACAAGTAGAGTTGATAAAGGGGAGCTAGTAGATACAGTGTATTTGGATTTCCAGAAGGCATTTGTTAAAGTGCACACAAAAGGTTATTGCACAAGATAGGAGCTCACGGTATTGGGAGTAATGTATTAGCATGGATTGATCATTGGTTAACACACAGAAGGCAGAGAGTCAGGAATAATGGGTCTTTTTCAGGTTGGGAACATGTAACTAGTGGAGCGCCACAACAATCAGTCCTAGGGCCCCAATTATTTACAATCTATATTGATAACTTGAAGAATAGGGCAGAGCGTAATGCATCCAAATTTGCTCTCGATACAAAACTAGCTGGGAGGGCATGTTGTGATGGGAACATAAGGAATCTGCAAGGGGGCATAGATAGGCTGAGTGAGTAGGCAAAAACTTGGCGGATGGAGTTTAATGTAGGGAAGTGTGAGGTCACATGCACTTTGGTAGGAAGAATCAAAAGGCAGACTATTATTTAAATGGAGAGAGACTCCAAAAAAGTGCAGCACAGAGGGATCTGGGTGTTCTTGTGCATGAAGCACAAAATGTTAGCTTGCAGGTGCAGCAAGTAATTAATAAGGCAAATGGAATTTTGGCCTGCATTGCTAGGGGGTTGGAATTTAAAAATAGGGAAGTCTTATTACAACTGTACAAGTTGTTGGTGAGGCTGCACCTAGAGTACTGTGTACAGTTTTGGTCCCTGTATTTAAGAAAGGATATACTGGCATTGGAGGCAGCTCAAAAGAAATTCACTAGGCTGATTCCTGGGATGAAGGAGTTGACTTATCAAGAACAGCTAAACAGATGAGGCCTTTATTCATTAGAGTTTAGAAGAATGAGGGGTGATCTTATTGAAACGTTCAAGATTCTGAGGGGGGTAACAAGGTAGATGTTGAGAAGATATTGCCATTGGTGTGGGAATCTCGAGCTAGAGGACATAATTACGGAATAAAGTAACGCTTATTTAAAACTGAGATGCAAAGGAATTTCTTCTCTCAGACGGAAGTGAATGTCTGGAATTCTGGAAGTATTTAAAGAGGAGGTAGATAGATTTTTGAAATATCGGGGAGTTGAGGAGCTGGCAAGAAAGAGGAGTTGAGGCCTGGGGCCGATCAGCCATGAACTTATTGAATGGCAGGGCAGGCTTGAGGGGCCGAATGGCCTACCCCTGCTCCTATTTCTTATGCTCTTATGTTCTTATCTCAGACCAGAATATGCTTTCAAATTAGCTCAATAGGAGTCTTCTCACTTTCTACTGCTGATACGCAAACACAGTAGGTGCACATTAAGCAAACGTTCGCACACACAGACACACATTAAATAAACACACACCATGTTCCCATTGTAGGAGCCTGAAAATTCTGAAAATCAAGTGTTCAATATGTAGGTCTTTGCACAGCCACTGTAAAGGTTCCATTCATCTAAGCTGAGCATTCCTTGTTCTGTCCCAGCATGCTACTCATCAAGAGGCTCATTTCTTATAACACATCCTGGGGTCGAAATCAGACTGTGCAATATGAGCAACAAATGACTCTATGTACGAATGAATCGCATCTGTCGTTTTAATGCATTTTAAAATAGCAGACAAAAGAAATTCATATAAACGCATTACCAACACACAGCACAGACGCTCAGAGATTTCAACCCATTAATTAGCTAACATTAGCAAACAGTTATTACATTCAGTTTTAGTCTTCCAATCTTTAATTAGGTTGGTGTATTTAAGACCGACAATTTTCTACCTGACATATTTTTTTAAAATTAAGTTCAATGATGTTTCCCCAAAATATATTTTACATAACAAGAGAAATGCAATCAAATCCCATTCAGTTACAGGCATTGCATATGAGGCAGAAAATCACCCCATTTTCAGGGGAAGTGGCTTAGTATTTGCAAAGCAATATGAAAGGTTACAAGGGAAAGGAAAGAAAATGGGATTAGAGTAGACAGCTCCAGTTAAGGAGCGAGAGATGGGCTGAATGGCCTTCTGTCACAGGGTAAAACAATCCTGAGATGAGAAAGGGAAAATTGTCCGGGAATTCTTTGAAGGAAATCAATTCCGATGTTTCATCAACAGGTGTTAATGAAGCCAGCGGACACCCAGCTGTATCCTCTACATTATTTAGCGTCGATTGTTGATGCAAGGCTGGTGCTGTGTGTAATGTGTGCGAAGTGAGCCTCCTCAGGTCCGGAAACTGTTGAGAGGAGTAACGGTGCATGATCTGCTGATGACTTGAGCAAAGAAAAGTCAAGCTTGGTGTTTGGACGGTTCCTTTTTGCGGATAATACAAGGAGGAAAGGTGTCTTGAAGATTATTTTCTTCAAGATGGGTCACCCACAGGCGGATGAGGATGGAAGAAATTAACTGGGAGGTATTCGAAATCCAAATTGGATTTGGAAAATAGAAGGTTACAATACTCTAGATGTGTTTCAGAAGTTCGACAGTGTAGGGCTGGTTTACGAATAAGGATCCAACCTTCTGCCCCATCCAGGAAACCGGAATAAAAGGCATCCTGTCGGAGGGTGGCTACCCCGAGCAGACCATTGCTCACTGTATATCATGGAAACTCATGAATGAGCCTAAGGCCATCACTTTTAGCCCTGAAAAGTACCCAGTCTACCACAGATTACCCTGGAAGGGCAAGTTATCTTAGAAATTTGAGCAACAGGTGAAGCTAGATGTTTCACGCTGCTACTTATGCAGTAGCGAAACGAGTGGTATTCACCATGAACAGGATGCTGCCGTCAAGCCTAAAAGATGTTCTGCCTATCACACAATTGAATAATGTGGTCTATGAATTTCAGTGCCTGTGTGATGCCAGGTACATAGGCTGTATGCCCCAAAGACTGGCAGATTGTATCAAACATCATGTCTCAGCTGCTGTTCACAACAGCAAGGCACAGACCGTACCCAACCAGCCTGAGCTTGCAAAACCCAAAACGCAGTGTCCAACATTAGATGTGATTCTATGATTGGACAACGTTTGTTAAATAATCCTCACTATGCTAAGAATTATGTTGACAACCAATTTAAGATTGCCAGTTGGGCTCGCAATGTGGCACATTTGCATGTGCTGGAAGCTACATATATTAATACACAGGGCCCTGTTCTTTGCCGACATAAAGAACATTTACACACATTGCACCTGTTTCAACTAAACAAAATAAGTGATGGCCATTCGCTGATTCATTCCTCAGGGCAATGCTTTGACCAATCAGGGTCAAGCTGCCTGCTTTAAATTGCAAACTATGCTTAGCAGTTAACTGTCAGTCACCATTACTGATGCATTCTCCATGGCAACAGCTCTGCCAATCAGAGTCCACTTGCCAACCAATCAGCACCCTCTTAACAAACTGTATAATTTGTTGTTTTCCCCTTATATTGGTATTCTTGCAGTGTCCTGATGAGTGCAAGACAAAAAACTTTGACATGTCTCTTTTTTCAGCAATACTCAAGGAAAGAATTTTTATATGCCATATGGTAATACAAGACTTCAGCATCATAGAAAGAAGACATTTTGTTGAAACTTTTCATCTTGCACTCATCAGGACAATTGCAAGAATGCCAATGTCAGGGGAAGCAACAACTTTATAATATATGAGAAGAGAGTGCTAATTGGTTGGCAAGTGGCCACTGATCGGTGGAAGCATTGCCAGGGAGAATGTGCCAGTTAACTGCCAAGTATTGTTTGAAATTTAAACTAGGCAGCCTGAATCTGATTGGTCAAGGCTTTGCCCTGAGGAATGAACCAGTGAATGGCCATCACTTATTTTGTTTAGTTGAAACAATGTGTGTACATGTTCTTTCTGTCTGCAAAGAACAGGGCCCTGTGTATTAATATATGTAGCTTCCAGTATACGCAAATGTGCCACACTGCGAACCCAAGAGACAATCTTAAATTAGTTGTCAGCATGATTCTTAGCACACTGAGGATTATTTAGCAAATGTCATCCAATCGCGGAATCACATCTAGTGTTAGTCACTGTTTTGAGTTTTGCAAGTATGGGCTGGTTGAGTATGGTATGTAACTTATCCATTGTGAACATTGGAAGGAACATGCTGTTTGATACAACCTGCTAGTCCTTCAGACGTATGGCCTACATACCTAACAGCGCTGAAATTCACATACCACATTACTCGTTTCAGTGAGATAGACTGGGCACTTTTCAGGGCCAAATGTTACGGCTTTAGGCCAATTCATGAGTTTGCAATTAGCACTCTCTTCTCATATAGTATAAAGTTGTTGCTTCCCCTGACATGGGTATTCTTGTGATTGTCCTGATGAGTGCAAGATGAAAAGCTGGGACAAAATGTCTTCTTTCAGCAATATATATATACCTATGTCAGCCTGGCTATGATATAAAATTATTTTCTGTTTTTCAAAATGGACAATTGCTGGGCTGATAAAATGGTTGCAGCTGATCACATACTCAGTTCTAGAAGATTCTAAGCTGTTCCAGTGGACAACAGCTAACTCATCATTCCCCTGGAGTGTGACTTGCATTGTATAAACATTCCAGCCGAGCCAACACAAAGGATTCATAGATGATAAGTCCACAACAGCCAGCTATGGACAAAGGTAGAGCTATTTGTGACTCCTAATCCCCAGTGTTGTGCCAATGGCCCCACCCTTACCTGCTCCAAAACACAATAGGTTTCAACCAGGCACCTCGTTAGCTGAATAGCTCAACCTGAAACTACCCTGTCACATGACCAAGACTTGAGCTGTTTGAATTCTTTAATTAAAATTCAGCTCCTGAATTTTATCTTTAGTCCCTGTTTGACCTCAGAAGAGAAGCAGGACTGCAGGAATGTAGCCTGTCTCCATCTAACAGATAGCAGCAGAAAGAGCTTTGTTCGGGTAAAGTGCCTGTCTTCATCTACATTGTGAACTACTGGAACACTGGGACCTCTGTATCTGTGCCTTCAAGACTAATTCATTTCTATGTGGCTTCTTCCATCTTGGATGTCTTCGCTTCCGTAAAGTCAGATGACCCTGCAACAGTTTCAGCGCTGCTAATCTCTGAAGGAATACACCACTGGACTTTTGATTCTGGACTCTGGACACACGTGAAACCATAACTCTTATTTTTTATTGTGGTCTTTGGCATGAACCCCTTTCTTTCCCTTATCCCTTTTTTATTGTGTGAATGCAAAAAGGGGCTGACATTGCGAAACACCTTTCCCGCGTTGTGTGTGTGTGTGTGTGTGTGTGTGTGTGTGTGTGTGTGTGTGTAAAATACATTGACCCTCTTATTTTACCTTACCTTGAGTTTGTTGTGAGGTCACACCAAAACTGTAACACTTCTTACAAACTGCATCACAAAGTTCAACAGAGAGCCAGATGCTGGTCTGTGTTGTCAGCTGCAAAGACCACCTAATCTAATGGCCAAGTGGTTATGGTACTGGGTTTGTAACCCCAAGATCAAAAGTTCAAATCTCACAATGGTAAACTATGAAACTATGTAACTTCATCTGAAACAGATGGAAATGGGTTTGTACTCAAAAGGCTTGGCCTAAATAGGTAAGTGGTTATGGTACTGTGTTTGTAACCCCAAGATCAAGAGTTCAACCTTCACCTGAATCCCAATTTTCTGATCTTCCATCTGACTCCACCCTTGAACATGTGGGCTAGTTATCGAAACATAGAATATCTTCAAGACAGAAAGTAAACATTCAGTCCTTTGTGACTGTGCCAGTTGTAAAAGAGCTAACCAGCCTAATCTTAGTTTCTAGTCCATAGTGTTTCAAATTTTTTTTTAATGCAATGAGAGTTTCTGCCTCTGTTCCTTTCAGGTACAGGTCAAGTATCCTTTAAACGTGTATGCAAAAACTGAACACATCCAAAAATCACACTTTTATTGAACCTCACCGACCTTTAGCTTGGGAAGTCCCTGACCGAATCCGACAAATCTAAACTGACATGAACCTCACCGACTGCACCCGACCTTTAGTGCAGGAAGTCTCTGACTCAATCCAACATAAACCTCTGAAGAAGGATCATACATCCTCAAAACGTTAACTCTGTTTCTCTCTCCACAGATGCTGTCAGACCTGCTGAGTTTTTCCAGCATTTTCCGTTTTTATTCCAACACAAACCTCACTGACCACACCCGACCTTTAGCACGGTAAGTCTAGTCGTTTGTCAGCACTGTTTACCTTGCGAACTCTCTCCTACAAGCAGAATCGCAGATGGCGCCATGCATGGAAACTTATTACAGGTACCCGGCATTTATTGTTCAGTGATACATCTTACTGTTCTAGCCATTCTATTTACTTTAGACAATAGCTAGCATAGGCTTCGGCCAATGGAATGTAAGTATCCAGAAACCGAAATTATCTGATCCAAACTGCAAACGGCCCTGAGGGTTTTGGACAAAGGATACACAATTTGCAGTAAGTTCCAAACCCCTATCACTCCTGGGTGAAAAAAAATTCTCACCTCCACTCTAGCCCTTCTACCAATGACTTTAAGTGTTGATCAAAATTAGTTGACCCAGGAAAATTGTGTGCTACTAACACATTGGTTAAAAACCACTGAAAATCTAGTTGAGTACCAAAGGCTGATTTACATCCATACACAAAAAAATGGCTCTATATAAATACATATACATTTTAAGATATATTATGCATATTAATATATATTACTAAGTGTGTAGGAAGGGGTGGTCAGAATTAGTTTTACCTAGATTAAGTGAAGAGGAATTTTTAGTACATTGGATTTTCAATTTTTGCCCTACATTTTGGGAATCACGTTTCATTATTTTGTTCACTTATAATTATGTTTTGTTGGACCACAGTAAAATGATTAAGTTACGTCCCATTTTATTCCATGGGATTCAGAGATTTTCGAACCTGGTATTTTGAAAAATTGAATTCCAAAATTCCGTCCATTGTTTCAGGACCGCTGCAAATTAGCGGCCTTTAAAATGTCGCCTGCAGCACTCACTCGAGGCAAACATTCAACTCAGATCTAACCTGGGATGAGTCCAACTGCCTTAATTCAGATGAGTTCCCATTTTTGGATTCTGCGCTCACCCTGACTTTATTAGAATGTAGATTGAATTCGTTTAGGGATAAAGAACATAGCGTTAACATCTAACCTACCACATTCTCTGCACAGCAGTTCGAGTTAACCATCCCTGCAGACCATTAGCATGTTATAAAATACTCTACACTATATTTCACACATTACTGATGAAGACTGGTGCTGTGCACAAAATGCAGGACATGGGGCCTTGTTGAATCCATAAGTATCGAGGGGAGTAACCGGTAAAACTTGGAAATGGCTGGAACAAAAACAGAAATACCTGGAAAAACTCAGCAGGTCTAGCAGCATCGGCGGAGAAGAGCACAGTTGACATTTCGAGTCCTCATGACCCTTCAACAGAACTAAGTAAAAATAGGAGATGGGTGAAATATAAGCTGGTTTAAGGTGGTGGGGGGGAGAGAAGGGAGGGGGGTGGTTGTAGGGACAAGCAACCAGTGATACGAGCAGATAATCAAACGATGTCACAGACAAAAGAACAAAGAGGTGTTGAAGGTGGTGATATTATCTAAAAGAATGTGCTAATTAAGAATGGATAGCAGGACAAGCAAGGTACAGATAGCTCTAGTGAGGGGTGGGGTGAAATAAGACTAAAAGGGCATAAAAGGTATAGATTTAAAAATAATGGAAATAGGTGGGAAAAGAAAATAGGGGGGTGGGGGTGGTGGGCTGGGGGCAGGTAAGGGACTGAATGGTATGTTGTTCCCCAGATGCCAGAATTTGAGATTCTGCAAAGAAAAGGTGAACGAGAGACCACTTTTCAAACCATGGGGCCATGCAAGGGAGGATTCAGAAAGGAGGCGGCACATGTAGTAGGACATAGGACCTCGGCTTTAATTGCCATGCTAGACAGGGAGACACAGGTAAGGCAGGTGAGTGCATAACGTAGGCAGAAGGATCGCCCATTCTTCAGCATTGACCTCCGAAGATTCCTCCACACACCTCAGGTAAAAATTCTTGGGAAGTTACTTGAAAGATTTCCTGACAGTGGATTCTCCCAATCCTTGGACAATGTGTGGAACTTTGGGCCTCCCCCTTGGCGAGTTTGCTGGCGGGGGTCATTTAATCAGGCGGGTGGGGACCCTACCACTTTCCTGCCTCCACCTCCGTTAGGTCCAGGGCAGGAAGGCCTGTGGATGGTCTTACCGCCCAACAGCCACTGGAATTAACCCATTGGTTTGGCTGGGGGCGGGGGGGGTGTCAGGGAAGGGATGGCAGGAAGGGGCTTGTCAGACGACAAGCACAACATGCAAACCCTGGCGCCTTTGCTTGTCGGCTCCCAGGGGAGGTCCCTCACTCAAAGGCACTCAGTGCCATTCAGCCCCACTACCATTGCGCCTGACCACCTTCCCAACATCGCTCACCTGTGTCTGGGTCCTTCCTCTTTCTTGAGGGCCTCCGCCGGGTGCAGTACCAGCAGCAGCCACCGCCTCTCCAACAGTGCTGCAGTTCAGTAAGTCTGCCGGCCTCCGATTGGCTGACAGCTCTCGGCGGGTGGGACCTCCGCCCCGGGATCATTGATTGATTGATTCCCTGGGATCCCCGGGGTGGGGGAAGGCCCGCTAGTGGCCTTCGAGGGCCTGAGCAGTACAAGATGCAGCGGGCTTTCCAGAAGAGAGGCGATGGGAGTCTCGCCAGCTCTCTAACCAGCAGCTGAGACCCCCATCGCCTCATCAAGATTACATCCCATGCCCTCATTGCGCTTTATCCTTTGATTTCTGTCAAATAGTTGAGCAATAATGTGATGCTGATAGTGCTATAATCCCATGAGACAAGTGTAATCACTCTTTCATGCTACAATACATTTCACAAAACATCTCCTCAATGCAACAATTGAGAAATGAGCGGAATAGAGCTTGCAAGATCATTTGTTCCATGTACCTTCTAAGATGGAGAGATGTTAAAATAAATCGTGCATATGTTTTTTTTTAAAACATATGAAGGTGTTCAGTGAAAACACAAATACAAATGAATCTTACTTCCCTACGACCTTCAAAAGATCAATTCCTAGTGTGGTCGTGCCCTCAACTAGCTGAGCCCTATGTCCTGGGATTCCCTTCCTACAGCGAAAGTTGCTGTAGTCCCAGAGGACCGTAGGCTGCTCCCTCATTGGAGAGAGATGACCGGTTGTGAGTGTAACCTGAGGGTCACCACTCCTCGGGCGAGGGCCGAGGTTGAGGAGGCGGGGCCTTCATAGATGACCTCAGCTGGTGTGGCAATTGGACCCGTGCTGTTGGTGTCACTCTGCATTACAAACCAGCCGTCCAGCTAACCTAAACCTCAAGTCTGCCCTTAAAACCTGCCTCTTTCAGCAAGCTTTGGTTCCCCCTTCCTCATATTTCTCTGTGGGGTTTGGTGAACAATTGTGCACAATTGTGTCTGATGATTAAATTTTCCGACTGTAACACAGGGAAATTCAATTTAATTTTCTTATAACTTCTAACTTGGTGTTTCTGTTAAAGGATTAAATAGAGACTTTCATTTTATGGGGTTTTTCCATTCTTTATATATATATATATATATATATGTGTGAACATATATCTCTAAAAAGAAATTATTCTTGCGAAAATACAAGTTAAAGATGCACTGCAGATTTTCCCAAGCTATTATTTAAAAGTGCCCCTATTTATCTTTTAACATTGATGACTGCACTAAGAAGCACTTTGAAAGGTGCTTCAGTTACTGCCACCAGAACCTGCCTTTCACTGAATTTTCTTTTGAAGAACAGTGAACAGATGGTGATTTTAATAAAATGGCTGTATCCCATGCAAGGAAGACGACAGTTCATCTTTCAATGCAAAAATGGTACAACTTTCTATACAGCCAGATGCCTTTTGCAGCTAGTCATCTTTGCGGTGACATTTTACCTGCAGAGTGAACAATGTTCTTTTTTAATATCTCACAACATGTCTTGCAGGTAAGGTGCATCTGCTTTACAAGCCGAGAGAGCTGTGTGCTCACCAGAGGAGGCAAACCAGTTTTTATCCTTCAAAAATGCATTACTGGATGCTAATAACGGTACAAAAACATCATGTGCCTTAAACGTAAGTGGGGGGGTGGGGGGGGGGGGTGGGAAGTCCCAAAGGATTGCAGAGAGATATAATCAGACCAAAATGGTTGCTGAGCTGAAGATATTGGGATGTGAGATTATCATTTGTCAGACCAGCCTGCAACATTCTGCCCCTGGTGTGGACTTTGGCTAGTTTTTATACCGTTCACCATACCTAGGCACACACTATACATAGAGAAGGGGTGGGGACCCCTTTTCTTATCAAGGACCACTCACACATTGACAAAATCAGTTGCGGGCCACACACAGTAAAAAACAACTTAATTTTTTTTTTTCAAAAGAGAGAATACAGAAATGTTCAACTCGCCCACCGGATTAACGCGATGGCTGAGTTCGCTTTTCCTTAATGAGTAGCACAGCTTTTGTGTCTCAATCACAGCACTCCTGAAAGTCAGCTCAACCTCTTTTGCTTGCCTTCCTTTCCCATTCTATCTCTTTGTCTCTCTCTCTCTTCTCTCTCTCTCTCTCTCTCTCTCTCTCTCCGTCCCCTTTCCCACTCTGCCTCATCCCCAAACCAGCCCAGGGCAGTGACTCAACAACCCAAGGCTCTGGCCAAAACCCAGTCGGAGGCTGCGCCTGGGCCTCAAGCCTGGGATCTTCCTCAGTTTGCAGGAGCTGAGCCTCTGCCCTGGGACACCAATGGAGCTGGGGCGGAGAGGGGGGTCGGGTGAGCTGGACAGATGGAGTGGGGTGCCCTCCTCCCTTTCTCCCTCCCCAACCCCCACCCCGGGTTACTCACTATAATATTTATGGTGTGGAACTTTTAATTTCTGCATTGTCCCAACAAGTTCCTCCATCCTGAAAATGGTTGTATCTCTATTGTCAGATCCATCTGGGAAATGAAGTTGTCTGAGTTGAGATCTGAGCATTTAGTGCACTGACTCTCCTACTGAAACATAGATAACACGATAGGAAGTTAGTAGAAGTGGATGAAGAATACTGAAGTATTTGTTTGTCTATTTCTGTTCTATGGTATAAAGTAATTTTTTCCTGCCCTCCTTTATTCTCCACTTCCCTTACAGCGCACATCATGCTGACCAGCCCAGTCATGGTTGACCTGGAGAAATGCTCTCAGATTCTTTCCTATTAAGGCTCTCGGGCTGACCACCCACTGTGGCTGTCCGGGTTACCCACACTTCGCCACCCATCGGCGGCCGGCAGCTTCCCATCCCTGCCTTGTACTCCTGGATCTCGGGCCTTGCTCTCTCTCTCTCTCTCTCCCCACAGCCTGGGCCTCTGGTGATTGCGTCCCAGGCTCGGGCATCAGAACATGGCGGTGCCTGGCCCAGAGTGCAGCTCCCGGGGTGGGTAGGGCTGGATGAAAAAGCCCAATGGGCCGGGGTTCCCCACCCCTGCTATAGATGCACCGAGATTTGACGTGCACAAGGGGGACAATTGGAGTTGCTTCTGGGCCCTGCATGGAACAGAAAAGCCTCCATAATGGCATGGCATTTACCTCCTTCACAATATCAGGCAGCAGAATAACAGCCTTTTGGAAATGGTCACAAGAGGGCTGTCAGCAATGATTAGCAGACACACCGGTGTTGAAAGCACGTTCTGCAACATTAGTTAACATCTTTTTTTTTTAAAGCAGCAGACCAAAGAATTTCCCATGAATGGATAACACATTCACTGCTGATACTGCACAATGCAAGCTCATTCCTTTTGTCTCTCCCGCTGTTTCTTTCACATCCACCATGCACAGGCAGCCCCTTGTTCAAGGTGAAATTTGAAAAGGCACCATTTTGCAGTAAACTCACTGTTTTTCCAAAAGGAAAATAAGTTACAGCGCTGTGGGAAAAGAGCCAGTGAGTGGGGACTAATTGGATAGCTCTTACAAAGAGCTGGCACATTCATCATGGGCCGAATGGCCTCTTTCTGTGCTGTCTGACTCTGCGGGAAGCACCTCCAGCTCTCCTGAACCCCCTTTCTCTTTCCCCTTTTTTTTTCTGAACAAAAAATGGTTTTACTGAGTCAATTTTTGTCCAGTAATCATCAGGACGTTAATCCCTTCGAGCAAAGGTCAATGCGGTTTATAGTCTGTGAATAGTCTGTCAACATCCACCAGCACTTCATACCTGAATATTAACCACCCCGAATTTGGAGGGATTGCGTACTCCAGTGTCAGTAACTTTAACCTGGATTATTGAGTCCATTTGTTTTTTTTTTAAAAAAGGGCTTGTTGGTGAATTTTCCATTGATTGATTACTGCTCGATTTTATAATTGCATTTCTTGGGTCTTTTATAAAGTACAGCCATTTTTGCACAACACCATTCATTTCAGGATGTGAAGTTCAATGGTAAGAAATAGTGACAGTTGCAATCTGTCCACTGCCGCAGATTCTAGCTGCTAACTGTCTAAGGAAAGCAACTTTGTGCAGCTCACCCTCCTTTGGTTAGGGCTCACTCTCTGATGATGTACGATACATAAAGACCCAATTGCTTAATTGAGCACAAAAGGGAGGGAAAGTAGCTTCTAATATTTATTTTTTTCGAACTGGTGGCCTTAACTGGATAGGAAAATTGATGGAATTGCGTCATTGTGGGTCTACAATGTCGATGCTTGTAGATAGGTCAATCTAGAATGGAGAGAGGAAGAATTGAATGTCTGCCATCAGCCACACTCCTGTAATGGAAAGGTATTCTGTGATTTCTCTGCTCTGTACATGCCCTGGGGTCCAAAATAAATCCAGTTAATCATTCAGTGTATTCTGGAGTTGGCTTCTCTGTGGAACCAGGGCACACTGATAAAAGAATAATAGAGATCTCCCAGGACATTGTACATGCCAGTCGGACAATACACAGTTTAATAAAAAGAACAGAAAGATTAACACCTTGCTGCATGCCATTCTGATGCTGATGGGGTGCCCTGTGTCCCTTTCATGCAACAAGTCATTGCTGCAGTAAACAACGGCATCCCAGATGCTAACTGCATTTAGGTCAAAGAGAAACAGAATTTTGAGTTGCCGGGCCAGTTTCTGTTCAGCCAGAGAAAAACTCTTTTCAATAAAGGTCTGAGACATAAATTTGCAAGTGTCACAAATGGTGACGTACTTCTTGAGACATTTTATACATTAGTAGAGGCCTCATGGGGAGTTGAAGGATATTCTCTTTTCTAAGAATGAAAGCATTGCAGCATGCAATGAACAATGGATGATACTGTGGTTATGCAGCTGTTATGCAAGCTCAGTCTATACCTTACGGGCACAAGGTGTGATTGCTTTGCCTTGCGCAGGTCAATCAGATATCCTTAGAAGATTATCAAGTAGACGGCAGACTGCCTCTTGCTTTGCTTTAACAAGTGCAATTCCTGATTTCAATTAGAAGATACTATTCTGGACTCGAAGTCAAAACAACACTTGTCGCTCTTAAGAGAATTCCAGGTAAATGAGAAATCAAACCAACCTTCATTATCATACTGTCTTGTGTTTCTTTACATTAAAGCGAAATGTAAATTAAAAAGGTGCTCTTCTGTTATTAGAGGTTTCTCTACTTCGCAGACTGGTGATTGTTAATTTGTTCTGGTGTAAAAGGCTTACTGCTTCCTTCCGATTTTGATAGGTTTGTGCAAAGTCCTTAACGGAATTTGCTGAATATGAAAATAGGAACCAACTAAGGATATGACACCAATGCACACATCAGGGATAATTTTGACTTTATGCTTTACTGTCAAAGTGAGAGCAAAAATTTCCATCGGCTTGAATGGAAATATATTTTTTAAAAATCAGGAGAAATGTAAAACAGGCTGTCAATTTGCTATCACCTGCTTCATGTTATTTCGCAGACAAAATTACTATTATGTGATGTTTGAAGTGTACTGGATAATATAATCTCTGCATGTGTGCAACAGGAACGAGAGCATCACAGCCAGGAAGTGCGCACAAGTATACTTTCTTTTGAAGCATATAAATGCAGAAGCACATAGAAAATTGTCAGACGTGACTTAGTTGGTAGCTTAGTTGACCTGGGAGTCAAAAGGTTGTGGGTTCAAGTACCACTTCAAGACTTCAGTGCAAAAATCTAGGCTCACATTCCATTTGAGGGAGTGCCATATTGTCTGACCTGCCATTTTTCAGATGAGATGTGAAACTGAGGCCCCATATACCCTATCAGGTGGACGTAAATGATTTGAAATGGCACTATTTTGAAGAGGAGTTGGGGAGTTATCTCTGGTGCCCTGGCCAATGTTTATCCCTCAATCAACATCACAAAAACAGATTATCTGTTCTTTATCACATTGCTGTTTGAGAGAGTTTGCTGTGCACAATTTAACTGCTTGTTTTCTACAACACAACGGTGACCACAATTCAAAAGTGGTTCATTGCTTATAAAGCACACTGGGACATCCTGTGTTCATGGAAAGTGTGATATAAATGCAGTTCTTTATGTATAAATGCAGTTCTTTCTGCATAAATGCAGTTCTTTCTGCATATGTAAATATATATTAATTAGATGTAAATTAAGTACACATTTTAACTTAGAATTGAAGGGTTGATAATCGGGGATAGGCTGATAGATGAAGAATGGTCACTGGACAGTGCCGGAGGGTAACTGGGACACAGGAGAGCAAACTCAAATATAAACCAGCCCCTTTTGGAATAGAAAAGAACAAACATTTTTTTTTCTCTATTCACAAATTAACTAACTAGGAATGTAGGCACTTAAACCACAATTTTTTTTTCATCCGGTTTACTGTTCTTGCTTTTTGCAATATCATTGCTTTGCATTGATGCAAAAAATAATCTTATTTTTGTGTTAGGAAGCATTTGACATCTTCAGTCGATGCTGCTCATAGAGGGCGCATGTGGCAATAAAAATTCATAAACCTCAATCACCTCACAGATCGACATCTTCAACTTAACTGGGGAAAACATTTTTAATAAAGTGAAGGGTAAATTAGGAGAATTCCATTAGCAAGGGAGTCCAGTAACAGAGACACAGATTTAAGATAATTGGCAAAATAACAGGGGTGGGGTTGGTGGGGGGGGGCGGGTGGTGGGGTGGAGAGGGGGAGGAAAGAGGAGGGGAAATGTTTGCACGTAGTGAGTTGTGATTTGCAATGCTTGGCCTGCGAGGGTGCTGTTAGCTGTTTCGATAGTAACTTTTGAAAGGAAATTGGATATGTACTTAAAAAGGAAAAATTTGCAGGGCCATGGGGAAGGAGCAGGGTGAATGGGATTAATTGGGCAACTCTTTCGAAGAGCTGGCAGAGGCACCATGGCCCCCTTCTGTGCTGAATGACTCGAAAATACTAATGGCATTTTTTTTTTTGAGGCTTTAAATAATTGCAGAAGCATAAAAGTTTCCTCAATGTCGATTGCTGGAACTGGATATTGAAGTCGATGAGTTGGTTAAGCATGTGCAGCTGAGCCATTAAAGAGTGTTGGCAGATCTTTGAAGGAAGTCATAATGGTTCATATATTATTATATCACTCTGCTTTTCCCATGATTTAAAGCAAGTCTCTGCAGTGAGGTTAGATCATAAACGTCTCACTACCAAAGATCAATACCCAACAGTTTATGACTTTTCCAATTTTGATGTATGACTCATTCTGTTATCAAGACTGTGCTAAGGACCGAATGCTCTTTTTTTCCTGTACCTAAAATCTGTTAATCACACTAAAAATAAATCGTACACTCAAGGAGCCTTAAAGGAATCTGTATCACCTTCCTTGGGATGATGTCATTTTGGTACAGTGCCACACTTGTGACACACAATCATTATCACAAATCATCACCCCAGGACTCATCCCTGTCCTCTGTTGCTTATGCACTGAAATTCCATCTTAATGCACAAAGACTTGAATAAGGCATTAGCATTAATAGACAGCATGCCATCTACGCCCATTAATGTCCAGCATAGAATCAGTCAGTTAGCGTCTAATGACCATAACTCTCAAAGCTAAAAGAAATCTTCGGGGTTTGAGCTGACATTCCTGAGCAGTCCCACATATGGTCCGCTTGCACGCATATACATGTCACCCTTGGCTCGGTGGTGGCACTCTCACCTCTGAGTTAGAAATTTGAGGGTTCAAGCCCCAGAGAAAAAATCGGCTCAGCCTTTGGTGTAGTGTGGAGGGAGGTATTGTACTGTCAGAAGTGCCATCTTTCAGATGAGACGTTAATCAGCGACCCTCCTTGCCCACCCCCCCCCCCCCCCCACCCTCCCCACAACAGCATAAAAGCACTGATTTGAAGAGCAAGGAGTTATCCATGGTGTTCTGGCCAATAATTATCATGGAATCATAGAAATCTACGACACAGGAGACCATTCAGCCCATCATGTCATTACCTAATCTCACTCCCCAGCTTTTGTTCCGTAGCCTTGTAGGTTAAAACACTTCAAGCACGTACCCTTCAAACAACAGCACCATATAACGATCCAGTTAGGGACCGGTAATTCTTTGTTTAAAATAGACAAAGTTTGAAATCCAAGAGGAAATAAAGCCAGAAGATTTCACAGTTTTGAACAAACGAAAAAAAATTACTATATGAAGTCAGAAAAGTAAAATAATCTACAAATCTATTTTATACTCTATATTAACTTGAGGTAAATATGGAATTAACAAGCTACCTGTAGTCAAACACACCATACCACACATTAAATGGCAGATGCAACCAAGACAGATCCAATAGATTTCTCAGCAATCCACCCAAATGTTAGTGCCCACTGTGAGTCACAATATCTTGTTAAGACTGCCTCCCTCATGAGGGATTTCAACTGTTGGATTTTGGAGATCTAGCCTCTAAATTCCCTCAAAAGCCACTCTGACTCTGACTGCCTCCAAAACTGCTCACCTCCCACTGGTTCAATCTCTTCTCCTGAGACGGCATTCCACAGGATTCATAAAGTTGCATTCATGTCTCTAATTATTGACACAATCCAGCTATTTTCACAGACCGCTAACTCAACTAAGCTAGCACTGCCCCTGGGTTTCTCCAGACTCCAATCTCCTAGCTGCACCAAGCTATAAATGGCTCCCAGGGCTTCTCTGAGCCCTAACTGCTTGGTACAGAACCAGTGGCCTTCCAATCACCGCCTTCTCAGCTCCCTAGGACTTCGCTGAGCCCTAACTGCCTAGAGCCTGCTAACAGTTCCCAGGGTCTCTCTGTGAACTGCAAACCACATGAGATTCAAACTGTTACCTTTTAAGTGTAATAGACTCCAAGCCTCTTTAGTTGCATTTATCCCATTTTCTACAGTTAAACTTTAATCTTCCCAGAACTAAGAATTACCTCAAAAATATTAACATGAACCATGAACTAGATATTCGTCACAACTAAAACAGATCATCTGGTTATTTCCGGTAGTGGGACTTGCTGTGCACAAGTTGTCTACCATGTTTCCTATATTTTAACATTGACTACACTTCAAAAGTGCTTCGTTGGTTATAAAATGCTTTGGGATGCTCTGATGTCACGAAGCCTGCTATATAAATGCGAGTCTGTCTTCCATGCTGAGAATAAATGTCTATTCACTGATCTCAGTTTACATTTAAAAATAAAAAAGGCTCTGATAATGATTTATCCAATTATGAGAAGCTTTCCTCCTAGCACATTCCTTTTAAGATCTACACTACTCATCACTCCAATATCAGTATGTTTGTGCTTTGATACTTTTCATCATCAATAATTTGACACTGGTTTGAATGAATGACTTATACTTTAAATAGAAATCTTATTCCATGGCTACTGCAGTGACTCTTGGCAGGCATTAGGTGTGGGGGAGGTGTGGGGGAGGGGTGGGGGAGGGGTGGGGTGGGGTGGGGGAGGGGTGGAGCGGGGTGGTCGGGAGAGCGATCATGTGGAAAAAAGCACAACATAGAAAATCACCTCCACACCCCCCCTGCCACTCCCACAAAATTTCTTTCCCCATCTCGGTCAACATATTCTTCAATGCCACCCAACTAAAGGTCCACAGGTTACAGGAAATGAGACTAAGGGTAGAATCTTACCTATGACAGGCAGGCTGGGTGGGAGCGGTAACCCTGAGCGGAACTTTACGGTCTCAAAGTCAATGGGCTTTTGAGTGGCTCGCCACATTTTATGGTCCCACCCCCTACTTCGACAGGGTTGTAAACCTCCACCCTCTGTTCCTCTCTCCGCTTATGCTGCCTGACCTGCTGAGCATTTCCAGCATTTTCTATTTTCATTTCAGATTTCCAGCAACTAGTCTGTTTTGCTTCTGAATCAGTAGAACCGGGGCACAAAAGATAGGAAACTTTGGATGGGTAGAACATGGGAAACCATGAGTACATTGGAATACCGAGCCTAGAGGCAACAAAGGGCTGGATGAAGGCTTCAGTAGCAGTTGAGCTGAAACAAGCGAGTCAAGCGAGGTGGAAACAGGCAGTTTTCGTAATGCTATGAGTATGAGGTTGGAAGCTCATCTCGGGGTCTAATGTGACACCAAGGTTGCAAACGGACTGGCTTAATCTCAGACTGCTGTCAAAGAGGCGATAGCGTCAATAGCCAGGAAATGGAGTTTGGCGCGGAGTCATCTCAAAATAACCGAATTTAAATTCTCCCAGCTGCTGCAGTGGGATTTCAACTCATATCTCCAGAACATTAGTCTGGCCCTCTGATTTACAATTGCAGTAATATTACCACTGTCCTACCAGCACCTTGGCAGTGCTGCCAACCAAGCCAACCTGGTACTTCAGTATTATGTGGGCAAACGCTGGGGCATGTCTGAGAAAACAGGGAATGAAAATGAAAATAAATATTTATACTCAAGCAACTCGAATTAATTCAGTGCTTCGAGACTGGCCTTCCAAATTAAGTGATTAGTATTCAGCTCCTCATATACCAGAAAATAGAAATTAAATCCTCAAGTGTCATCTTTGTATATCCCTTGTAATTGAATAAGACAGATCAAGAAATCCACAAAAATCTCGCTGATTAGCCAATCATCTCCTCCATATCACTGCATCAAATTGTTTTACTGCCAATGATTACTCTCCAGAAATGTACAGCTCTAAGGTTAGTAGATGCCAGTTGCTGTATACACTGTTTATGGCAGCAATTTAAATGAACTCAACAGACAGTGATGACAAAACTGCACATAACATGACACCCTACTTAGATCACCCAAAATATTTGTATTTACGTAAAGTTTCTTTTTAAAAAATACCAGAAGCACAAAAGACAAGTGGATATATGCACCAATCGAGGCCCAAGAAAGGTGTCAGCCCAGATGTATCGCCCAGAGACAGACCATTCAGCCCAACTTGTCAATGTTGGCCTTCAAGCTCCATAAAAGCCTCCTCTTCTTACACCGCACCTCCCCTCCCCTTTCACCTCAGCCCATCAGCAGAACCTTCTACTCCTTTCTCCTTTACGCATTTAAGGGGAAACTGGATATTGCATCTGCAAACCACGTCATACTCATCCTCTTTAGGTGTGAAAATGAAAGCTTGAAGCTGTCTATGCCAATTGTACTCAGCTTGGTTGCAGTGCGATGGTGGGAGTGTTTCCAGCTGTTAGTGTAACACTGGGATCTGTTCCTCGTTGGAATTGAGATCACCTGGTATAAGCAATAATTTTCCTCTCAGACATCAGGGCCATTTTGACCTCTTGCTCTAGTTCCAACTCCCAACTCCTTAAAGGGGCCAGAGAAATTTTCCAGGGGCAGAATTTAGCCCTTGTCGGGGGTTGGGGGTGGTGGGGGAGAGAGCTTGGTGGGGGTGGGTGGGTCCCGACCACCGCCCACAGTCGAGGCCCGGAAGGCAATTTCATGCTAGGCGGGCCAATTAAGGCCTGCCCAGCGTGAAACGCGAGCGACAGCGCTCAGTGCTGCCTGTGTGAGTGAGGGGAGTGGGTGTGGGGTGTGGGGTGGGTGAAGGGCGGGGCAAGTGTGAACCTCGCGCACGCGCACGAGTGTGTACTTTAGAATCTCCGTGCGGCACGGCGCTGCCTCAGGGAGATGAAGAATTTCTTTTAATAAAAAATTGAAAAATGTTACAAAACAGTGACTGTCACATGAGCAGGGATATGTTATCAATCAAATTTTAAAACTTTTATTTTATTCTTATTTGCTTTTGGAAACCTCATCTGGCCCCCGTGGGTGAGGTTTCCAAAAAAAAACGCAACGGCCACTTTGTTTGGTTCTTTAATGGCCTTAACAGACCTTTTATTTGTCGGCGGGCACGCAGTCGATTCTTGCACGCGCTCGCCAATCGAACTATTGTGCGACTGTGCGTTGATGCCAGGGCACCTGCCCAGTGCCCGCCCACCGAGGTGAAAATTCTGCCCCAGATTTTACTTTTCCTGAGTTGGGTGTTGTGCCTCTCCCAGGAGATCACATGACTCCAGGTGGAGTGGGGAGTCTCTGGATCGTGATGCACAGGGCATCAAAACTACCTGGGACAGCTGTGTGGATCAGTCAGTCGTTCCTTGCCCATCATTTTCATTTTCAAATGTTCGTCTCATTTCAGTGTCACAAAGATGCATTCAAAGATACAGAAAAGATATTTGCAGGGCTTAATGAGAAAGGAGAAGAATAAATTGCTTAAGAAAACAGTACGCCAGGAATATGATTGAGTCCTTTGCACTTAAAATTGTAGGTGTACATTTACAGCTTATTCAGAGCTGGGCTTTTGCATGGGGAGTGGTTGATGAGTGGCAGAGAAGGCCCTGTGGAATGGGCATAAGATATCGAGGTGACTTGGGTGTAAGTATCATGAAGCGCTGATTCTGGTACAAAGAATTGAGGAATTTATGCTCAACTGCAGACACCCAAGAAGATAATCTAAGCTGACGCGTCAGTGCTGTATTGAGGGAGTGCTGCAATGTCAGGAGGTGCTATCTTTCAGAGGAGACATTAATCTGAGGCACCAGCAGCCCTTCCAGGTGCCCACAGAAGATACCATGGCACTACTTGAAGAACAGAGGAGTTCAGCCCAGTGTCCTGACCAATATTTGGCCCTCATTCAAACTCGCTGAAACAGATGAGATCTTTCATTGGCTTATTGCTGTTTGTGGGACCCAGCTTTGTGCAAGTTGGCAGTTCATTGTCCACCTGAAAGTACCATGGGATCTCCAGTGTCCATAAGAACTACAGACAGCACTGTGGTTTACACTATGATATGATTGTGAAGTTGAAGAGAATAGTAATCAAGGTTTTAAAAAAAAATCAAAAGGATAATTTAGCTTCACAAGTCTGACCGTCACAGTGGAATAGAATTAAAATGAAAACTATTGAAACTCTCATAATTAATTATATTTCAGTGATTTCTCCTACAGTTTCACCTTGGATTATTAAAATGATTAGATTGCTTCTTCTCCTTGTGGATCAGTAGGGAATCAGTACCCTCAGGCTGTAAAACAGTTGGAAGGTTTGGAGATAACATTTGAAAGATAATTACCTTGCTTTGGGGCTTCATTTCCCTTAGCTTGTACTGGATGTACATGACCTCCAATACAATTCCTGGTTGATTTTGATTGGAAAAGAAGTAGCTGGAGCGTCACAATTATTGACCTCATACTCACAAAGTTGAACTCTCTTGCAAAACATCTCAATTGTATTTAACGTTTGTACTCTTCAATGGGTTAACTAACTGCAGGATTGTAAGCTTTACTATCAATTAATATTCCTATCTGGAGTAATTCTGCCACTAGTGATGGATCAATGAATGTGGTAACATGAAAGGAGGCTTGAATTCTCAGCCTTCATTTTGAGGATACCCTTCATCGTGTTGTGTGGCACTACCACGGTGCTAAACGGGATAGATCTCGCACTGATCTAGCAACTCAGGACTGGGCATCCATGAGGTACTGTGGGCCATCAGCAGCAGCAGAATTGTACTTGGACATAATCTGTAACCTCATGGCCTGGCACACACCCCCCACTCTGCCATCAAGCTAGGGGATCAACCCTGTTTTAATGGAGAGTGCAGGAGGACATGCCAGGAGCAGCACCAGGCATTCCTAAAAATGAGGTGACAATCTGGTGAAGCTACAACACAGGACTACTTGTGTGCCAAACAGCATAAGCAGCAAGTGAAAGACGGAGCAGAGCGACTCCACAACCAATGGATCAGATCTAAGCTCAGCAGTCCTGCCACATCCAGTCATGATTGGTGATGGACAATTAAACAACTCAGCGATGGAGGAGCCCAGCATATCAGTGCAAAAGATAAGGGTGAAGCATTTGCTACAATCTTCAGCCAAGGGTGCCGAGTGGATGATCCATCTTGGCCTCATCTGGAGGTCCCCAGCATCACAGATGTCAGTCTTCAGCCAATTCGATTCACTCAACGCGATATCAAGAAACAGGATACTGCAAAGACTATGGGCCTTGACAATATTCCGGCAATAGTGCTGAGATCGAGAACTTGCCACGCCCCTAGCCAAGCTGTTTGTGCACAGCTACAACACTGACATCTACCTGGCAATGTGGAAAATTACCAAGGTGTGTCCTGCACCCAAAAAGCAGGACAAATCCAACCCAGCCAGTTACTGCCCCATCAGTCTACTCTTGGTCATTAGTAAAGTGATGGAAGGTGTCATCAACAGAGTCATCAAGTGGCACTTGCTGAGCAATAACCTGCTCATTGATGCCCAGTTTGGGTTCTGCCAGGGCCACTCAGTTCCTGACTTGATTATAGCCTTGGTTCAAATGTGGACAAAAAAGCTGATCTCCAAAAGTGAGGTGAGAGTGACTGCCCTTGACATCAAAGCCACATTTGACTGAGTGTGGCATCAGGGACACCTAGCAAAACTGGAGTAAATGAGAATCAGGGAAAAACTGTCCGCTGGTTGGAGTCATACCTAGAACATAGGAAGATGGTTGTGGTTGTTGGGGATCAATCATCTCAGTTCCAGGACATTGCTTCAAGAGTTCCTCAGGGTAGTGTCCTAGGCCCAACCATCTTTAGCTGCTTCATCAGTGACTTTCCTTCTATCATAAGGATTAAGTGGGGATGTTTGCTGATGATTGCACAATGTTCAGCACCATTTGCAATTCTTCAGATACTGAAGCAGTCCATGTTCAAAGCAAGAAAGACTTGGATATTATCCAGGCTTGGCCTGATAAGTGGCAAGTAGCATTCATGCCAGGCAGTAACCACCTCCAACAAGAGAGAATATAGCCATCGCCCCTTGACAATCAATAGCATTACCATCACTGAATCCTCCACTATCAACATCCTGGGGGTTAACATTGACCAGAAACTGATCTGGACTAGCTATATAAATACTGTGGCTGTAAGAGCAGGTCAGAGGCTAGGAATCCTGCGGCGAGTAATTCACCTCCTGACTCAGGATTATAGAGTTATACAGAACAGAAACAGGCCTTTCAGCCCATTGTGTCCATGCAGCCGTCAAGCACCTATCTTTTCTAATCCCATTTTGCAGCACTTGTTCTGTAGCCCTGACTCCTCAAAGCCTGTCCACCATCTACAAGGTACAAGTCAGGAGTGTGATGGAATACTCTCCACTTGCCTGGATGAGTGCAGCTCCAACAACACTCAAGAAGTTTGACACTTTGAGGGAGGTGGGGGCGTAGTGGTAGTGTCATTGACTAGTAATCCAGAGACCCAGGGTAATCCTCTGGGGACCTGGGTTCGAGTCCCACCACAACAGATGGTGAAATCTGAATTCAATAAAAATCTGGAATTTAATCTCTAATGATGAACATTGTTGTAAAAACCCATCCAGTTCAGTTTACTAATGCTGTCCTTACCTGATCTAATGTGACTCCACAGCAATGTGGTTGACTCATAAATGTCCTCTGAGCAAGATCAAATATATCCCATGAACAAATGAAAAAATACCATCCAGGATAAAGCAGCCCACTTGATTGGCACCACATTCATTCCCTCCACCACTGATGCACAGTAGCAGCAGTGTGTACCATCTACTCATTAAGGCTCCTTAGACAGCACCTTCCACACCCACAACCACTACCATCCAGAAGGCAGTAGACACGTGGGAACACTTCAACCTGGAAGTCCCCCTCCAAGCCCCTCACCATCCTGACTTGGAAATATATCACTTTTGCTGGGTTGAACTCCCTCCCTAACAGCACTGTGGATGTACCTACACTACATGGACTGCAGTGTTTCAAGAAGGCAGCTCACCACCACCTTCTCAAGGGCAATTAGGGATGGGCAAGTGATACCCACATCCCATGAATGAAAAAAAATAAAATTTCAATTATTTACTTAATGTAAATTTGATTCAGTCAGTCATTCATTCACTTCTGGATCAGCAAGCTCTGGGTTTAAACTCCATTTCCTGCACTTGAAGTGTATAAATTCAGCTGATACTCCTGTGCAGGACTGATGGAGTGCTGCATTGTCACTTCTACTGTCATTTGGATGAGGCTAAATTGAGGCCTTACTGTGCTGCTCGCATGGTTCATGCAAAATTCCAATGGTCCCAACCAAGCAAGAGTAGTGAGCTCTCCTTAGTAAGCATTCATCTCAGAGCCAACACTGGCAAAAATACATTAACTGGTCATTCACCTCATGGCTATTGCTTGTAGATTAAATGGCTGTTGAGTTTGAATACAAAACAAGTCATCGCCTCCATTGGAAATGGAAATTGGATGAGATTTATAACAGGTGGCTGAATAAATATTTCCTGAGATACACTATCATCCCTGCGGTGTTACAACAGTCTGTTGTTGATATCTCTACTTCTTCTGTCATCCTCTAAGTAGTCAGAGTGTCTTATGTTTGAGTGCTGACTCAGGAGTGACAATCAACTTTGGAAGGGCACAACATATTGGTTGCTGAGTGGCAGCTCATTATACACACCACAGGGTTTTCCGTGTGCATTCCCAATTTTAACTGCTGCCACCGGTGGCAGTGCCTGAAGCTGCCGAGGCCTTAAATTCCCTCCGCAAACCTCTCCGCCTCTCTTTCCTCCTTTAAGATGCTCCTTAAAACCCACCCCTTTCACCAAGCTTTTGGTTACCTGGCCTAATACCTCCTTATGTAGTTCAGTGTCAAACTTTGCTCGTGTGATGCACCTTGAGAGGTTTTATGACACCGAAGGCACGGTATAAATACAAGTTGCTGTTGTGGTCAGTCAATGTTAAGGACAATCCATCATCTTACCGCCTGTTTTGCGCCCTTACCAAAGTTGAAATTCTCCCTCTGCACGCTCCCCCACACACCGACCCTATAGCCAATTATATTAAGAAGAATTTTATAACAGATACAGGCCATCCAGCCCCTCTGGTCTATGCTAATGTTTCTGCTCCACACAAACTTCTTCCACCTTAATATATCCGTGCAATCCTACTGATAGCATAGCACAGGAATCTTGGCTGGGTATTGATGTTTTGAGAGTGTGTACTTCTTCACTTCCTCCAAAAGTGGAGTGCATCAACATGTGGTAAAGTCAAAAAGAACTCAACAGGGCAAGAGATGGATCTGGATTTCAGTTGATAAGTTTTAACATTCCCAAATCACCTGCGTTAAACATTCATGGAACTATTTTTGGACAGGTAATAAATCGAATGGCACAAGTTAAGAATGTAGAGTTGAAGCTGACATCTTCAAATGCGTGCTTTGCTCCAAGAGAAAAGTTATTTCCTCTGTTTATGTTTATATTGTAAGTTATGTCCTCCTTCATCTTATAGATTCTTAAACAGTTGCTTTCTTCATGTTAGAAGGCATGCCTATCCTTTGCTCTCTTTGCTGATTGCTAGATAGGAGAAGGCTTACAAGAAAGGCCATTAGGACAATCAAAGCATTCTTTTCACAGATTGAATGCGTTGAGGAGAAGCTCTATAACATTTCTCTGTCCTTGACATATCAAATAATATTCATTTCATTGTTGTTAATATCCATCATTATTTCTGTGTCCTCAGGTGACTCAGCCAATCCTGCAGCCATAGGTCTTTGGGCAGAGAGGACAAGAATTGTCCTAAGGAAGTAGGGGCTTTTCAAGTCAAGGTTCTGCTCTCTCTTTTTCCACTTCTGTCACGCCTCTGATACAGTTTATACAGTCAGCCTCTGACTGTGTTGTGGATGGTTGGATGAGGAGCCGGCACTCGGCACAGTTCACAGCAGGTTCCATCCCAAAGCCAATTTGTCCCCTTGTCAATGAGGCCTTCAGAGTCTCCTTAAAATGTTCCCTGAGTCCTCTTTAAGATCAGGTGCCATCCTTAAGTCAGGAAAAGAGGATTTGCTTTGGAAGCTGACTATTGGCACGCGGGACACATCTTCCTGACCACCGCAGCTGACTTCACATGATCGTGGTTGTAGTGCTGGGGGAATTGGCTTCAGTGAAGATTCTGGAGTTTGTTTGCCTGACTCCCCACTTGTCTCTTGGTAGGTGACTTAGGTCTCACCGCCGCGTAGAAGGGCGGTGACAACAACAGCCTTGTAGGATAAAGCCGTTTACACACAGTGAGCTACCTGGAGGAGCTGTTGAAAGAAATATTGGAGCAGATCTCCCTCTTATCCTAATCAAGTATGGTGGTCAGTCTAGCTCGGGAGGATAACAATTCAGCAATGAAACCATCCAAATTTCCCATCCATTTATTGCAAACATGTAGAAGGTCAGGTAGGTTTTTTAATTCCTTCATGGGAAGTGGGCTTCGCTGGCTGGGCCCAGCATTTATTGCTCATCCCTAGTTGCCCTTGAGAAGGTGGTGGTGAGTTGCCTTCTTGAACCGCTGTAGTCCATGTGGTGTAGGTACACCCACAGTGCTGTTGGAGGGGGGAGTTGTAGGATTTTGACCCAGTGACAGTGAAGGAACGGCAATATATTTCCAAGTCAGGATGGTGAGTGACTTGGAGGGGAATTTCCAGGTGGTGGTGTGCCCATGTGTCTGCTGCCCTTGTCCTTCTAGATGGTAGCAGTCTTGAGTTTGGAAGGTGCTGTTGAAGCAGCCTTGGTGAATTTTTGCAGTGCATCTTGTAGATGGTACACACTGCTGCTACTGTGCATTGGTGGTGGAGAGAGTGAATGTTTGTGGATGTGGTGCCAATCAAGCAGGCTGCTTGTCCTGGATGGTGTCCAGCTTCTTGAGTGTTGTGGGAGCTGTACTCATCCAGGCAGGCAGAGAGTATTCCAACACACTCCTGACTTGCGCCTTGTAGATGGTGGACAGGCTTTGGGGAGCCAGGTGGTGAGTTACTCGTTGCACGATTCCAAGCCTCTGACCTGCTCGTGTAGCCACAGTATTTTTATGGCTAGTCCAGTTCAGTTTCTGGTCAATGGTAACCTCCAGTATGTTGATATGGGGAATTCAGCGATGGTAATGCCATTGAACATCAAGGGGTGTTGGTTAGATTCTCTGTTTTTGGAAATGGTGATTGCCTGACACTTTTGTGGCATGAATGTTACTTGCCACTTGTCAGCCCAAACCTGGATATTGTCCAGGTCTTGCTGCATTTGGACATGGACTCCTTCAGTATCTGAGGAGTCGTGAATGGTGAACATTGTGCAATTATCGGGGAATATCCCCAATTCTGACCTTGTGGCAGAATTTTCCCCCCTTTGGGGAGGGGGGAATGTTCCAGAGTGGGCGGGTGGAGGCACAGCTCTGATCGGTGCCCCCAATTGGGGGCGCGCTACCATTTTACGTGAGCGGGCCAATTAAGGACTTCAGGGAGATTAATTTGGGTGGGAAAATCTGAAAAAAGGATTGAAAAAAGTATTCGGACATGTCCCCTAAAGTGAAACTGTCACACGAGCTGGAACACGCGCGTCAATTTCAATAAAATAAATTTTCAAAATTTGAAAATCATTCATGAAACCTCATCCCGCCCGTGGAGGAGGTTCCATGAAAAATGCGAAGGCCGCCTGGGCTCTTTGCCTGGCAAACCGCCCACCACCCCCCACCCCCCACCCCAACCCAACCCCCGCCAACCTTAAGGATGCAGGTCAAGATCGTAGTTGGTGATCGTTCCCCGACCGCTTCCAGGCCCGAACTCACGCGCTCCCCCGACGACGTCTAAATTCAGTCCCTAAAGTTTCCTCTGGCCAGGATTTTCCCCTCAGCGATTTGGGGGGGTGGGGGGGGGGGGGGTGGCGGGGCCCGCTCGCCGGGGAGAAAATGACTCGGGATGACATCAGGAGGAATCGCCAACGTCATCCCGGTCCCTTTAAGTTTTTAGGAATGCGGGCGGACAGCGAAATCGGCTGTCCGCCCGCCGACCTGTCAATGGCCAAATGAGGCCTTTCCAGGCTAATTAAAGTAATTAAAGGACCTGCAAGGCCAACCTTAAGGCTGGTGGACAGGCCAGGAGCCCCAGCGGGTTCCTGATTATACATGAAACCTCAATCCACTGGCGGGATGTAGTTTCATGTCCGTTTTGTACAGAAACAATAAAGTTTATGTGCTTTTTAATTAACATGTCCCCTCTCGTGTGACGTTGTCACGTGAGGGGGACATGTCAATAATTTTTCAACGTTTCGATTTTTAAAGCTTTCACCACTGTCAGCAAAATCCCCGAGACAACACTTTGCCTCAGGGAGCAGGCCGCTGGGTGGGCCTTAATTGGCCCGCCCACTCAAAAGGGCGGCGGGCCCCGGTTCGGTGGTGGGGGTCGGCTGTCCACCCATCATCCGAGGGCAAAGTTCTGCCCCATGTGTTTATTCCAGTCAATGCAGTACACCCAATTCTATTAAATTTGCCCTGTGACATTTCACCATTCAATCTGAAACATTCGAGGTTGGCACTCAGAACGTGGCATTGAAATTATCCACTACAACAATTAGTTATACACACAGGCCGTTTGAACGTCACACCTTTGCCTATCGGTTCAACAGATGTTAAGCGATTTACTTTAGACGGACAGCAACAATAATTAAAACAGCACACAAAGAAATGGTACACAAATGCATTAGGCATTTTCACAAGCTAATATTTGCACAGCGTAATCACCAGGTTGAAAGGCCAGCCATGACACGATGCGGATAAGCACACAAAAAGTTTTATAAAATTGATAGCTTTGTTAAAATTAAATGCTACAATAAAAGTCACTAATTTGTCAACTAACTTCCAGCTGTCAATTCTGCCAAGGCAGGGCAGCTTAGAATCCTAGATGATCACAAGGTCTGGTGACTCCAAGTCTGTGTTTATGGACATAATTTTCCCATTAAAAGTCAAGGAGGGATCCGCTGCGGAGAAGTTTTTTGATTCCCTAGGGAGATCGGAGAGGGAGCATATTGGAGAAATTTCCTGACGAAAGGAAATTGAAAAGAAAGGACACTGGGGCCAGCGCAACTGCGCTTTGACCTCTGGAATAGAGTTTGAATCACAGCATCAATCAGAGAACTGTTATGGCGCAGAAGAGGGGCCATTCGGCCCATCGTGTCTGCACTAGTTCTCTAACCGAGCATTATGACTTCATGCCAATCTCCGGCTTTCCCCCCCCACCCCCACCCCCGGTATCCTTGCACATTGGGCAGAATTTTTTCACTGAGCAGGTGAGCACGGACCCGGCCCGCTCCAGCATAAAATAGCACGAGATGATGTCGGGCGAGCGTCCCAACGTCAGCACGCGCTTGCGCGCTATCATGGTCGGCGCGCACGCTAAATTCAGAAACGTGCCCGCCATAGAACCATAGAACACCACAGCACAGAAAAACAGGCCATTCGGCCCTTCTAGTCTGTGCCGAAATATTATTCCGCTAGCCCCATTGACCTGAACCCAGTCCATAACCCTCCAGACCTCTCCCATCCATGTATCTGTCCAATTTATTCTTAAAACTTAAGAGTGAGCTCAAATTTACCACGTCAGATGGCAGCTCATTCCACACTCTCACCACTCTCTGAGTGAAGAAGTTGCCCCTAATGTTCCCCCTAAACCTTTCCCCTTTCACCCTAAAGCCGTGTCCTCTCGTGTTTATCTCTCCTAATCTAAGTGGAAAGAGCACACCCGCCAACAATTAAGAGGACCACTAAGCCCATTAACGGCGTAATTAACAGAAGTTTTCCATTGCCCGTCCAACAGGGAGAATTTTCTCCCCGTCGAAGGGGGTTGTGTGGGAGCAGGTACGGTGTGTGCCCGCAATCGGCTGGGTGCCACCATTTTACCTGGGCGGGCCAATTAAGGCCTGGCCAGAGTGACGCGCACCCGGGAGCGATGAGCGCCCCCTGTGCGAGCGGGAGAGGGGGTGGTTCCCTGAGTCGGAGCCTGCGCTCTGTTGAACGAGCACAGAAATCTCCCCGAGGCGCAGAGCTGCCTCAGGGTGATTAGTTTAAGTTAAAAAAATTTTTAATAAAGGAATAAAAAAATGTTTAGGACATGACCCCTCGTGTGAAACTGTCACATGACCTGGGACGTGTCTATGAATCTTATCAAAATTGCTTTCAAACTATAAAAACCCACATGAAACCTCACCCCTGCCCGTGGATGAGGTTCCATGAAAAATGCGAAGGCTGCCTGCGCTCTTCGCCTGCCCGCCCGTCCCCCCACCGCCCCCCCCACCCCCACCCCCACCCGCCCCACCCCCACCCGCCGACCTTAAGGTTGGATGGGCAGCTCAGTTTACTGTTTTAATTGATAGTTAACTAGCCTTAACAGGCCTTTGACAGTTCGGCAGTCATGCAGCCAACTCCGGTACGCGCCCCCGCCCAACTGAAAATCTGAATGACGCGCCACCATGTCCGGACGCACGCCCAACGCCACCGTGCGTCATTTTACGCCTCGGCGAGGGGGCCCCGCCCACCACCAACCCCCCCCCACCCCTCCAACCCCCTCCCTCCCCTCCCCCCCCTACCACCACCCCCCACCCCCCACCCTCCCACCCCATTCCCATTGTAGGGTGGCTGATTCCGCCAGGAAACCTCGTCCACGGGCGGTTTGATAAATGAAAATAAAAATAAATAAATTCCCCGCTGGACAGCATTTTTTACTCGCGTCACATTGGCTTCTTATGCAAATCGAGCTCATGCTGCACGAAACACAAACTGACGTCCACCACCCAGTTGGATCAATTCTTTCTCCGCTCGAGGAGGCAGTTCCATTCACTGATTTAACTGTTGATGCGTACGATGTCAAAGGGCAACTAGGGATGAGCAATAAATGCTGGCCCAGCCAGCGAAACCCACGTCCCGTGAATGAATAATTTTTAAAAAATTAACAAAACTACCGTCACAATGTGAAATGGGAGGACGTCAGTTAAAAATTGGGCTTTTTACTATAGTCTCGTAAAAGGAATCTTATTGGTTTTCCAAAAAGGAAAAGGGCCAAGGACGAGAAACACAAAATGCCAGTTATGATTAAGCCGAGTCACGTTTGTCAAAGTTAATTAATGTGATGTCTCCGACGAGGGAGGGATAAAGACGAGGGCTGCCTCGTCTCTGAACGTGTTCAGCACAGACTTTGTGTGAATGTTATTCGGTCAATAACGGCAGTAAGAGTCCTAAACTATATTTAGGACCGTCACGACTTAACTCGAAGTAGCTGTGCGTCGACAGCACCGGTTTCATTTAAGAAACAGGAAAAGGTTAAGCATAACAATGGAACACTCGGGTAGCTATGTTAGTTTAAAGCACGTTGTTGGGCTAATTGTGCATTAATTGCCCACTTAAGGGCCTCAATTGGCGATGGGGTGGGGCCTTCTTGCCCCGGTACCCATCCACCAACGCCCCCCCACCCAATTAAATGCCCTCCCCGCCTCCAAACTTGCCACAGGGAAGAGCCTAAAATGCCACCCTCTGTGTAAAGTTTATTATATATGAACCTGGGGCACTTGCTGCTGATGCAGAAGTTTGGTAGTTGCAGCACCAGAGAAGGACACTCAGCCATCATGCCTGTGCCGCGCATTCCAAATCTAAAGTTGGGAAAGTGTTCAGTAGTTCGCAATATCTTCCATTTAGAACTCAGATATCCAAAAAGAAGCTCGTTTAAAAATTACAATCGTTTGCAGGTACCCATGAATCACTGGGGATTTCTTCAGGATCTGACATTTTCAGCTCCCTTATCATTGCAACTTCCAGCTGAAAGAAATATACACCAGTCATTTCCTTCTGGTTCTTCTCAGTGGGTTTGGTGTATGAATACATCATGAAGATTAGCTCTGAGATTGTAGCGATTGGAAAGATCCCAGTGTTACTCACTGGTCTGTGCAATGTGCTCAATCACATTACAGGTGACCTCAGCAACCCTCACCAGGGACTGAAGTGGAAAGAGTCAAAGTCCTGCTCTTAATTCTCAATTTATCCCCAGGAATGCTTGATTGGTGGAGAAGCGGTTGGGCCCAATTGTGATTGTCTCCAAGATTGGAAACTCATTTCCCCAGTAAAGGTGAAGGCTTTCATGACAACTTGTAAGAAGAGAAAATCAGTGTCTCTCAAAAACAAAGTGAGAGCTGATAATAAAAGCAGAACGTGCTAGAAATACCAGCATCTGTGAAGAGAGAAGTGTTCACGTATCAAGTCAATAACCTTTCCTAAAGGTTGTTATTTTTTCCTCAACACCTTTTCGGTTACCTGTGAAGTTTCTCAGTAATGAGACTCAAAGCTATGAATCCACTGTGGCCAATTATTTAACAAAATAATGTATTGGTGGACGAAACTCAATGATGAGCCACTTTTGTTGATACATGGGCCCTCAGTTCACTGGCATTATTTGGGAGATCTCATATGGATTTAAGTTGTTTTTGCCAATATTGCTTTTAGAATATATTCTATTTTAAGAAAAACAGATACCAAGAAATCAATTTTTAAAATTGAAGTAAAGGGCAAGAGGAAGACAAAAATGAATGGTAAAACACTCCCCTTCCCCGCCACCTCCATTGTTCAGTGAGTTATTCAATAAATAACAGAGCTATATAGACAAGGGAAGTCTAGGTTTTGATCCTTGGTCTCTCTACAGCGGGCTGATCTCAGCCAGGAAAACTAAAACAGAAGATGCTGCCATTAGTCTCTGTGCTCCCTGGGCTATGAAAGAGAAAACCAAAAATCAGTCAAAGTCCCTTCTGCTGATTGCTGTGCCGATCAGATAGGCCAAACAGGCTGGGGCTCTTTGCTCTAGCAAAGGCACAGTTGAAGAGTGATCAAATAGAGGTCATTAAGATTGTCGAAGTGTTTAATAGAGCGGATTTAGAAAAGGTGTTTCCATTTGTGGGAAAGTCCAAAACTAGGGGCCATAAATCTATCGATGGTGGCAGTGTGAGATAGATCGCTCGGGGAATCCCAGCTTCTGCGGCAGCATGTACCTTATGCATGTTGTAGTCTGGAGCAATTGGACAGTCATGGTAGAGGCTCTTTCCATCAAAAGGCTTACCAGGCATTTCTTCTGCTCTTACCACCTGCCATTGGCATGTGTTAGTCAGCTCAATAATCAATCGGCCTAATCAATCACACTTTCCATGGCTATCAAGTGCTGGGGTGGGACTCAAACCCAGAGCTTCTGGTTCAGAGGCATAGACACTACACGCTCTGCCACAAACCATCCTCAAGTATATAGATAGTCACTAATAAATCCAAATTGAGAATTGAGGAGTAACTTCTTTATCAAGAGAGTGGTTAGAATATGGAACTTACTACCACAGGGAGGAATTAGGACAAATAGCATGGATGCATTTAAGCAAAACTAGATAAACACAGGAAAGAAAGGAATGAAAGAATATGCAAATGGGGTAGATGAAATAGGGTGAGAGGAGGCTGGAGCATCAACACCAGCTTACAGCAGTTGAACCAAATGGTCTGTTTCTGTACTGTACATGCTATGTAATAATTCAGGGGGAGATGGTGATGTAGTGGTTATGTAGTAATCCAGAAGCCCATGTAAATATTCTGGGGACAAGAGTTCAAATCCCACCATGGCAGCTGATGCAATTTGAATTCAATTAATAATCTGGAATTGAAAAGCTCTTCTCAGCGATGGTGACCCTGAAACCATTGTCGATTGTCTTAAAAACCCATCTGGTTCACTAATGTCCTTTAGGGAAGAAAATCTGCCATCCTCACCTGGTTTGGCCTTCATGTGGCTTCAGATTAACAGCAATGTGGCCGACTCTTAACTGCCCTCTGAAATAGTGTGGCAAGCCACTCAGCTCAAGGGCAAGTAGGGATGGGCAACAAACGCTGGCCTTGCCAGTGACGCACATATCCCATGAGCGAATGAAGGAATTCCATGACTGTAAGTGCCTCTGGGAATGGATGTTCATGGACATTAGGTGCAGACAGGATGAGGCTCTGTTGTGATGGTCCCCAGTGACAAATAATGACTCATGCATGCATGATGGTCACTTGAGCAAAGGGCAATCAAATACCTGTTGATCATATTTCAAAGAATAAGCACCCGTAGGACAAAATGAGGGGAAGAAACTGGAGGGGGCTGGGGGGAGGGAGGGGGGGAGGGGAGGGAGGAAATGACCAATACAGGATCAGAATGAGCTGGTAAAAGTCAGGATGAGTTGGATGACTGAAATGACAACTGTTACTTTCCTATCACAGGGAACAAGGGAAAGAGTGCAAATGCTGCCTAGTTTAAAGTCAAATTGGTAAACCATTAGCTCTGAAGATTACAGGAATGACCACGAGTCTATTATAGAATACTTTAAATCAAAGGGTAACATCATTATTGGCACATTAAGGGGCAGACTTAGCACAAAGCTAAAATGTTACAGAATTACATTGAATAGAAACAGGCTCAATTGGTCTATATCGATGTTTATACACCTCATAAGTCTCCTGCTACTGCTCTTCATTTAAACAGGTCAGCATAAATTTTCATCACTTTCTTCCCCATGCGTTCAGTTAGCTTCTCCTTTAATGCATCTTTGAAGCATATTTAGTTTTTTTTTTTAAATACTATTTTGCTGGGTTTTTTCCACCTGGCACTACAGAGCATGACCACATTGACATAACATGAACCAGATGGAGGATAATGCTCCCTGTAATCTTCTTCAACAATGTTCATCAACTCTAATCCAGGAAAGCAGATCTTCCTGCACCAGCATCACATTTCCAATTCAGGCATCAGACATTACCCCCCACCCCCCAAACCCCGCTTAACCAATGGCACCCAGATGGCTTTGTTGGTGATGAATCTGCTATTGACTCACACCCATTAATAACCGCGTGAAACTGCCCAAGTTCAGAACCAGGAAAGGTGGAAAAGGAACATTTCAATTTGCAGCTGTATTCAACCCAAGTTCCAGTGGTGAAAAGACAATGCTCTCACTGATTGGACGCTTTTACGTTCTCTCACAGAAAATATTTTTTACACATTTTGCACATGATAAATGATCAGCTGCAGGAGAAATATTACAAACCACAGGTAGCTTTGTGATGAGAGAGACACTTTTCATGCCTCGTTTTAATTAAAAGTGCCAGGCTTCATCTCAGCCAGCCCAACATTGACAATGGTTGTGCCCTCCACTCAGCTCATACCCTGTAAAATTAGTTGGTATCAAAAGACCTGTAAACAACGCAGAGCTCATGCCAACTGTACCAGTCTCTGGTACAGTAACCAGTTGGAAACCTCCTTCACCCTCTTTCAACTGGCTGCGACAGGCACTTTAAAAATGTACCTACTGCTGATTTAAAACTGAAGTGCCAGTGAGTATACAAAGTGACTGAGAAAGCTGCACTGTAGGATGAAAACCTGGGGTTTGTTCAAAACGCTTCTAAAACGTACTTTGAGATTATTAATAGAGTGTAAGGAGTTGCTTTGTGATTTGGGGCTGGAAATCGTTAGCAGTTCTCACTCTTATTTCCAATCTGCACTCTCAGCAAGCAAGGCCTTCACCAGCAATGCAAAACTAGAAAGCGAGGCTAGAGTCTGCTGATTTCACCTCACTGAAAACTATTGTTCACTGAGATCATCCCATGGCAGTGAAATACTCTGCTTTCTTATAGATTGAGAATGATAGAATTTAACAGCATAGGACACCAGTCAGCCCATCGCACCCGTGCTAGCTTTCTGAAAGAGTCTTTTTAATGCCCATTCTCCAACAGCTTTTTACATTTTTCTTTTTTTAAATATTAATCCGCTTCCTTGTTTTTATTCTGCTTGCACCATTAATTGTTCTCTCTTAACAACCTTCTGCGCAAGAAATAATTCTCTTAGCTTCTTCCTTCAATGTACAAGTGAGCTTCATTTTATAAGTTCTAGCTGCAAATTCACCAAACAATGAAAATGGTTCTTATTCACCCACCCAATCAAACTCTTATGTTGCTCACTTAACCTTCTCTGCTCTAATGAAAGTAACCCCAGTTTCTATAGCCTGTCATCCCCAGAATTGTTTTAGTGAGTCATTTCTGCATGTTTAACATCCTTTCTTGTATTAAAGATGCCTAAAAGTGGACACAATATTCTAAACCACATAACAACCAATAATGAGTTATATTCATCCCCTTATTTTGACAAAGGTTAAGCAAAGAAACGGTAACATAGTGCCAAGTCAGGATGGTGTGTGGCTTGGAGTGAGATTTGCAGATGGTGATGTTCCCATGTATCTGCTACTCCTGTCCTTCTAGGTGGTAGAGTCCACGGGTTGGAAGGTACTGTCAAAGGAGCCTTGGTGAGTTGCTGCAGTGCATTTTGTGGATGGTACAGACTGCTACCACTGTGCGTCAGTGGTGGAGAGAGTGAATATTTAAGTTGGTTCGTTGAACATCATTGTATGGAAATAAATTTTGAGGATAGTGTGAACCAAAAACAGAAATGTTTATAAGTACAGAAGTTAGCGCCTATAAACGGAAAAGAAATAACTTTGTCCTGGATAGTATCGAGCTTCTTAAGTGTTATTGGAGCTGCACTCATCCAAACAAGTGGGGAGTATTCCATCATGCTCCTGACTTGTGCCTTGTAGAGGGTGGACTGGCTCTAGGGAGTCAGGAGGTGAGTTACTCCTCTCAGAATTCTCTGACCTGCTTTTGTAGCCACAGTATTTATATGGCTGGTCTAGTTAAGTTTCTGGTCAATGCTGACCCCCAGGATTTTGACAGATGTTGACATTTAATCAGCTCTCTTCACTGGTACTGGTAGGGCTGCTAAGGGAACGTTTCTGCTCAGCACGACTTTCTGCAGCATATGGATGTTAAGTGGCTACTTAAACATTCAGTGTATTGTGTTACATCCAAGCTATATGGCTATCTCCAGCTAAACATATACCTGTAGAGGCGGCTTAATAAAAGAATTTCCCTGATGCGCTGGGAGTAAATCAACTTCCCCACATTCCTCAGCTTGCACTTCCATCAATGCTGTACAGAAATGCCTCTCTATCCTCCTTCAAGATGCTTTTTAAAACTTCCCTTTGATCAAGCGTTTGATCACCTATTCCCCCAAAAAGCTCCTCGCATGGCTCTGTGCCAATTCTGTTTGATAATGCACCATCTTGGGGTGTTTTATGCTAAATAAATGCGAGTTGTTGTTGTAACGCTGAAGGCAAGAATAAGCGGAAAAATACGAGCCAGAAGACCTGAAATTATTTTACAAGTGCAGAGATGTGAAGTCTTTTGCGCACCATCATTGAGTGTTTCTAGTTTAAAAATCAGGGAATCTTCTCTTCTCTCAAGAGGGAGAAGAAGAATTGAGTCTATAGTTTGTCTTGTGCTCTGGTACTGACTGTGATGCCTGTTTTGGATGAAAATCAAAGGGAATTCCAGACAATGGGGGAGCTGGAAGCCTAGAATGCATGGCCAGAATTTTACATTCTATGTGCATCCTGATGTCATCGCACACTTGCGCGATATTTTGTTCGCCGATAATTGAAAGGCCTATTAAAGCCGTTAAGGAGCTAATTAACTTGAAATTTACGCTAAGGGGATGAATATAACGGTCGGCGGGGCAGGCAAAAAGGCCAAGCGGCCTTTACATTTTTTTTTAGGAAACCTCATCCACCAGCGGGATGAGGATTCCTGAAGCTAATACAAAGTAAATTAAAAGTTAATTTTGAAGTTAAAAACATGCTCCATTTCACGTGACACAGTCCCCATGAGGGACGTTTCATTAAATTTTTACATTTATTCATTTTTTTTTTAAAAAAGCGCTTCAATCTCCCTGAGGCACGGAGCTGCCGGGGGTCGGGGTGGGGGGGGGAATTGAAGCATTCTTTCACGCTCGTGTGTAAACCGCGCTCTCCCTCCTCCCCCCACCCCCCACCCACACAGGTAGCGCTCAGCACTGACGCTCGTGATCCACGCAAGGCGGGCCTTAATTGACGAGGAAAAAAATTCCAGCCCGTGGAATTATGGAGAGGAAACACCCACAACAGACGCCACAGCAGCAAAAGCAAATTACCATGAGGAGGAGAAGATATCAAAGACAACTGCAGGAAACACGGCGCAATCGTTTAGACGTGAATATAGGGGGCATGATCAGTAAGCTTGCAGATATCGTGAAAATTGGTGGTGTCACAAATAGTGGGGAGGAAAGCCTTAGATTACAGGACGATACTAGATGGGCCGGAAAGTTGGGCAGAGCAGTGGCAAATGGAAGTTAACCCTGAGAAGTGTGAGGTGATGCGCTTTAGGGAGGACTAACGCGGCCAGGGAATACACAATGAATGGTAGGACCCTAGGAAGTACAGAGGATCAGAGGGACCTTGGTCTACATGTCCATAGATCCCTGAAGGTAGCAGGGCAGTTGGGAAGGTGCTTAAGAAGGCATATGGGCTATCTGCCTTTATTAGCCGAGGCATAGAATATAAGAGCAGGGAGGTTATGTTGCAATGGTATAAAATGTTAGTTAGGCCTCAGGGAGATTCCTGCGCTCTTTCGCACACATGCAGGAAAGAGCGCCCCCCCCACCCCTCCCCCGCATACCCCCCCCCCCACAACCCCACACCACCCACCCTCCCGCCATTACGCACATGGATGCACTCATGCCAGTATGACAGCAGCTTAGCAAGGCAACGCTAACAGGAAAAATATTCGTCAATGGCTAACGCTTGACCATCTCAAGAGGGAGCAACAACCAGACAGCACCATCTCTCCAATCGCCAGCTCTTGTGGATGAATGACGCAGGGGCCTCACCCTACTACTGAGTCCCACTATGCCTTCAGACATCAGGAGACAGAGACCTGTTACTCTACTGCATGCACCCAAAGCTGCGAGCTATGTCCACATTGTCCTCAAAGAGGAATGGCTCTGCAGGGCCATCGCTTGATTATTTACAAACCCTCATGACCCTTGGAAGCCTGTCAAGTCTATGTCTTGACTTGCCTTGGCATCTGGAGAGAGGTGACCCAGCCAGTACTGACACAGCAGACAATGGGCAGAATTTTGCCCTTGGCAGGGGTACTCAGCAGAGGGCAGCCGGGGGCAGTCGGGTAGTCGAACCCCACCCGCAATCGGCATCACACCGCGATTTCACGCTGGTGGAGCGATTGAGGCCCGCCCAGCGTGAAACGTGAGCAGCAGCGCTCAACGCTATCTGTGTGGACGGGGGAAGGAGGGCGAACAGGTCAAGCGGGAACTTTGGGCACGCGCGCAAGTGCCCTCTTCAATCTCATTGAGGCACGGAGCTGCCTCAGGGAGATGAAGAGATATTAAAAAAATTTTAAATAAAAATGTAATGAAACATGTTATTAATGAAAAATTAACGTTTTTACCTTATTTTTATTTGCTTTTGGAAACCTCATCCCGCCCGTGGATGAGGTTTCCAAAAAGGCCTTTTTGTCTGCCCCGCCAACCCATAAGATTGGACGGGTAGCAGAAATTTTAATTTAATTGATTACTTAATGGCCTTAACAGGCCTTTAAATAATTTGGCGGGGGCGCTGCCGGCTCCAGCGTGCGCCTACCGACCGAACTATCGCGTGACTGCGCGTTGACATTGGCACGCTCGGCCGACATCCACACGCGTCATTTCACACTCCAGCGGGTCAGGCGCTGCGCCCACCCACCACGCCACAATTTCTGCCCAATGGCAACTCCTCCCCTTCATAAATACCGAAGCGCACTCAGGAGATGTGCCAAAGCATCACCGTTCATAGCATCACCGTTATGCACCTCAACCTCACAAAGGTCCATCCTTTCAACGAGCCCCAAGTCAATGAGTGCACTGGGTATTGTAATGAATTCCATATCAATTTGCGTTCTGCGACTTCACAGAAGGATTCCCTAAAGCGCCGCTGGGCAGCTGTTCAAGAGCAAGTAAGATTGTCACCGGCAAGCAGACGGCTTCCTCAGGATGAGCACACACACTTCTGACATCACACACACTCACCCTCCCTCCTCTTTCAGACATTTCAAATGTCACCGAATGGAACCAAATTCCATCGTTCAGCATCATGGGGAGAGCTGGAACTAATAAATGTTAAACATGGATGCAAAAAGCACACAGCAGGGAGTCATGAGAGGCTATGGCGCTCAACAATGAATACCAATTTTCCAAAAAGCTCACTGCCGTAAAATAAACCCCATTGCAAAGAACACACAGGAGAATAGATTCTAACAGTGGTCACAGCAAATACTTGTTACACTCACAAACTACAGTCTTCAGGGCGACAGCAGCAGGATAATGACTAACCTGGACAAGCAACTGTCCTGAGGCTAAATATGTCTGCTGAGCCCCAAGGGCTACATGTTTATTATCCAACCATCGTTCTCACATATGAACTGCCTTTGGGTCATGGAAATAAAGGCAAATCACTGGAATGAGATTGAGAGAGAGTTAATGGAACCAAGGATCCAGATGGAAGCTAATTGGCAGTGGGGGGTGGTGGTGGTGGTGGGGGGTGGGGGGGGGGGAATGGGAGGGGTGGAGGAACATTTTGAACCCTTGAATAAAAGTGGGACCTTGCATCACATCAGTTAGACTTGGAGAGAGATAAACATGAATTATGTTTATAGTGGTGAAGAGTATAGAGAGTGAATGAACACCTTTGCCACCAATGTGCTTTCAAAACTCCTTAATTTTCCTTAATTATATCACTATGTCAAGGTGCAGCCCTGCCAACTGCAGCAGAGGTGGAGGCAGCCAGCTGACAGCTACGCCCCGTTGTCTGAGATGACATCAGTGGATGCCCTTTGGTGACCCGAGGCCTACTGAGGGTTCCTTCTCTGGGGACCGTGTACCCCCTCGGCCTGGCCTGCTGGATTTGATGGGGTCACCGGCCGAGGGGACTTGGAGCCCCTGCAGTATCTGGCTGGCGCTCCTCCCTTTGGCTGCCTGAGGGCCCCTCCCTGACTCCTTAGGGAGGAGGGGCACCTGGAGGGAGGTCGAGGTGCCCTGTACCACCCCCCACCCCCCCACCTTCGCGTGGTCACTGCTGGGATGTACCCATCGCTAGAGCAATGTTGTGCAGGTCTGGGCCCACATCCAGCAGAAACTGGGTCTCCAAGGTGACCGCACCAATGGAGACTTTGGTACAATTGTGTGCCAGAGCCACAACATCAGACAGGACGAGGATAGGCTACTCAATCCTTCATTCCAGCCTGGTAGCGGCTTCTGACAACTCTGCCTTATGTTTCCCTGCCTGTCTCTGCATCTCCAACTTTTCTCCCAGGGTTGATTGCAGAGAGGCTCATCATCGGACACGGACTCAGCAGGGGCCTGGTCTCCAGCCGATCTCCGAGGGTCGGAGACCTGGGCTGCCACTGCCTCCACCTGCTGTAAACCCGTGCCCGCGAGGTGATCACGAGACTGTGAACCCAAGCCTGCTCTGGAACTAGGTCCTACCATGGTGTGTCCATCTGCACTGGTGGAGGGGTTCAGGTGAATGCAGTGATGGTCCTTCACTGGATGGGTGTGCACCATCCACACCAGAACTGGTCTGGGAGCTGCGGCTGAGGCGCTTGCTTAAGGGCATCCGTTTCCTTTTCTTGCTGGTAGCTGGAATAGAGAGAAGAGATAATTAGTGATTGACTAGGTAAGCTCCTGCACTATTGGTCACTCAGTCAGTCCACGTGTGGCCGATGTATACTGGATGGACTGTTACTGGCTTGTTGTGGGGGGGATCGATCTCGCCTCCAGGCTGGAATGATCTCTATCCAATACAGCGAGCTCTGCCCTCTGCTCCATGTGTTCAGAGGGGTCCTGAAATCGAGGGTCACCCCCTCTCTGGTCTTTGCTGTCACCCTTTCGTTGTGGGTGATCTTGTCCTGTATACAGACGGATGGATTGACTGTGAGCACTATGAACGAAAGAGCAGTTCAGAAGCAAGCACATGCCTGTTGTGTGTGACGCACCCTCCCCGGCAAGGGTTTAAGACTCTGTTTGTGCAAGAGCTTATGCGGGATGTTGAGCTGAGAGTAACTGGCAGACATTCAGTGCTGATGTTCCAGCTGCTGGCCGTGTGTGACATCCCTGTGGACTCTAACCCCTGGACTGCCTGATGTGCCCTCATGAGAGTGAGAGTTTGGAGTGAGTGCTTACCCTGGCAGAGCGCAACAGGTCACTCATCCTCTTCCTGCACTGCGGGGTGGTCATTTTTTTGATGGCCGCGGGCGCTGACCTCCCTGACGACCACCCCTCAGGCTGGCGTGGTCAGGTGGGTGGCCCTCCTGTGCCATCCCTCGGAAAGGGGACCTCCCAACTTCCCTGGAGGAGGATCCCCGAGGGAAGCCTCGCTGAACCGTGAGGCAGAGGGTTTGGGTTTTTTTTTAAAGACACCGTTGAGAACCTGAGTGAAAATACACACCTGGCCTGCAGTGAGTGAATGTGCGCGGGGGTGCCATTTAAACATGGCGCTAGGGCCTTAAACCCCATGAGGTAACGGCGGGGCTGACGAATCCCTGCCCGCCTCGCCCCGAGGTTTGATGAGCTTCTCGCTGATGCATAATTAATGAGCTGGAAAACGGAAGATCACATGGGTTCATCCGACCTGCCGCCCAGCAGGAATCATAAGACATAGGAGCAGAAATTAGGCCATTCAGCCCCTCGAGTCTGCTCCGCCATTCAATCATGGCTGATAAGTATCTCAACCCCATTCTCCCGCCTTCTCCCCGTAACCTTTGATCCCCCTTACCAATCAAGAACCTATCTATCTCGCCGTCTTTCCCGCCTGCTAACCACACTTGGGTTCTGGAATGGAAAATTCCGCTCCTTGACTTTCCATCGGAGGCCAAGGATGCACCGTGGGCACCAGAGATGGAAGTTGAATCTTTCAAGTTGTCCAGGCTTCTCTGTCATACAGCAACATGCCGAGGACACAGGCTTTGTAGATAAGCATCGTTCTCCTGCAAGTCAGCTTGCTTTTTCCATGCAGGTTTTGTTAGTCAGCCGGAGTTGGTGGCTGCCTTTCCAATGTGTGGGCTGAGTGCTTTGTCAACAGGTAGGTTGTCTGTCACCATAGATCCAAGGTAGCAGAACTTTTCAGCAATATTCAAGGTAACAGAATTTGCTGACTGCTTCTGTTGCCCATGTGTCGTTGAGTCTGATCACAGGTGGAGACATACCCCCTGTTCCATACATACTGTTTCCTTGACACTGATGTTGAGGGAGAGCGTGACAGAAGCATAGGACGGACGATCATGAGCCGTTAGAGCTGGCCTTCGATCTGGGCAACTGCTACAGCATCATCAGCATTCTCGGATCAGGACATGCTGCACTTTTGTCTTGATAAATCGAGAGTTTCCCCCTGATCGAGTGTGGGGTACACTCCTTCTACATCAGCAGGGAAAGCGTAGGTCAGGAGGATAGAGAAAAAGACCCAAAACCGGGTGGGGGATATGACACAGCCTCGTTTCATTCCATTCCGGATCTCAATACTGCCAGAGGTGCAGCCAAACTGAATGGTGCAGTGCATGTTATGGAAGGACCGTATGAGATTGCAAACCAGGCGGACAGCCGATTGTTTTCTCCAGTGTCCTGTATAGAGACTCATCCCGGTCATGCTATCAAATTGTTCTGTGAGGTCCACAAAAGCAAGGTAGGACGGTGTTTGCTGCCTCCTCCATTTTTCTTGAAGTCGATGTAGGGAGAAGATCGTGTCTAATGTCGATCCACTGTCGTGAACAAAGGCAAAGGCTTCCTGAGGCAGCGAGCCGCTCAAATCTCTAAGATAAAAGCAAAATACAGCCGATGCTGGAAAGTTGAGACAAGAACAGACAAGGCTGGGAAACCTCACCAAGTCCAGCAGCAGCTGTGGAGGGAGAAACAGAGCTAATGGGGCAGAATTATTTTCCTTGGGCATGTGGGGTGTGGGCCCTGCACACTTAACGCGTGAAACGACGCGCGGTGATGTCACCGCGCATCATTCCAATCTTTCGTTCGGCAGGCGCGCACCGGAGTCAGCTGTGTGCCTGCCGAACTACCAAAGGCCTGTTAAGCCCATTAATAAACCAATTAACCAAATTGACAGGGTTGCCCAACCAACCTTTAGGGTGATGGGAGGGGGGGGGGGGGCAGGCGAAGAGCACAAGTGGCCTTCGCATTTTGCATGAAGCCTCATCCACGTGCAGGATGAGGTTTCATGAAGGTTTTATTGAACAAATAAAATTGTTGTTGACAAGTGATAAACAGGCCCCAGCTCATGTGACGCTGTCACATGGGTGGACATGTCTGAATAGTTTTACTCTTTCTTTTCTTCAAACTTTCGTTTTGATCTTAATCTCCCTGAGGTAGCTCCGCGCCTCAGGGAGATTTCTGAACTATTTCGCAGGCGTGCGCATGTGTGCGAAAGAGCACAGGCCCCGATTCTCCCCCCCTCCCTCCACCCGCACAGGTAGCACTGAGCGCTACGTGGGTGGTGATCAGCTCCACACCCGCCCCTGACCAGCCCACCTGACAGGTAGAACATTCTCCCCAATGTTTCAAGCCCACATGACCCTTCTGAAGAAGAGTCATATGGATTCGGAACATTAACTCTGTTTCTCTCTCCACCGATGCTGCCAGACCTGCTGAGTTTTCCCAGCATGTTCTGTTTTTGTTCCATTCAAATCTCTGTTGACTTTGGCTGGACCAGAAGACCCCGCCGGTGGGAGGGGCCAGAAAATCCCACCCAAAAGCTTTATCGGTGTTTAACAGGAGCAAATTGTGGCTGATCCAAGACTAGGTGTCAGACAAGCAGGGTAACAGTACAAAACCAGTGGAAGGGCTGAGAGTGAGGGGAAGATGGTGGACTGGGGGAATTGAATGTTGGCGATATACGCAAGGAACCTGGCCCCATATCTTCAGATAGTTTCAAAGGGCATCACATAGACAAGGAAAGATGTTCACACAGTGAGCAACCATGTTTTACATTGCCAGCGAAAATTCCAGGTTCAATCACTGAGCTGAACTAAGTTAGTGGACCCGAGGTGGTAATTTGGAAAGTACAATTGTTCTCAGCACTTTGTCTGGGCTGAGGTGGGAAAAACAAATTGCCAAGGCAGTTAATCATGATTGCCATTTCAGCAGCTGCTGATCGAGAAAATCTGGTTTTAAAAAAAAAGAGAATATTAGTTATGGGACTATGTGTCAACAGCAACTGAGAGAATGTGAATTAGCATTTTCAAAACATGACAACATAGACAAGGTGGTCACCAAAATTCTCTGCAAGCTCTTTAGAGAACTGCACTGTAATAAGAAATATAACAAATCAGATTAAACACCAATGATTTCAAGACCTTTCAAAATGACAAATGATATCATTTGCGCTATTTACATTTCAATAAAAGGGGGACCTAGCATTGCCACAAGTGGAATAAGCCACATGATCTCCTGTTATAATACCAGCATTCTATAATTTAACAACGCTCTGCAAAGAATAAACTCCTACACCGTACCAGACAATCAGTTGTTTCTGCTTTAAACAAATTCTCTGTGAACAGCCCAGCGAAGTGGAGGAAGTTGGACTGCAGAGACCCAGAGGGTAAAATTCCTCCCCCCACCCTGTGTCAGAATTTAGCACAAGCTCTTACTGTTCCATTTGACAAGATCATATGGAAGGCCACTGCATACATCTGCAAAATGCTATAAAATGATCCATCATCACTGGGACATTGAGCCTGAAGCAATAACTTTAGTCAATGTCAATTAACTCCTGTTCTTGAATGATTAATTCCTTACATAAAACTCTGATTTCAGTTAAAACAGCATGCTCCACTCAGACACGCATATTTATATTTTTTATACTTACACGTAAAGCCCCTTACACTATATCCCATTTACACGTGCATAAAACACCTTCACACTTTCAGAACCTGTCAATCCAATTTCATAGATTGGACAGGTTCTATTAGTTACAGGTGTTCACCCAATAGGGTACAAGACTGGCATCTGTTCTAAGTCATTCAGCTTTCACCATCCACAATGGATCTCTTAATGATATGCAGCTTTGCAATGCACCAATAAACTTATTATCAAGCTTGTATTGTATTCCGAACCAAATCAGAAAGGATATGGAGGAGGAATGGTTTAAATGGCTTCTTGCTTCAATTGTTGTGTTAAAATTACATTTTTAAAGCTTAAATTGAATATGAGAAAGGAATGTAGGCGAGAAATAATAGATGCTTAAAAATCTAGTATTAATAATATATATATGGTATATATAGTTTGGATATAAATATTTAATATCTATATGATGGTTTGGACACCTACTACAGATCAGTATTTAAAAGCAAAATACTGCGGATGCTGGAAATCTGAAACAGAAACAAAAATAGCTGGAAAAACTCAGCAGATCTAACAGCGACTGCGGAGAAGAACACAGTCAATGCTTCGAGTCCGTATGACTCATCAGACAAATCTGATGAAGAGTCATACGGATTCGAAGTGTTGACAGATCTGTATTTGATTTGTTGATTGCAGTGGGTGGGTTTACATCCCATTCCCAAGACATATGGTTAAAAAGAAGCATTATTTTTGTATTAGAAACAATGCTAAAAAGGCCGAATTTATTACAGAAACAGAATTACCTGGAAAAACTCAGCAGGTCTGGCAGCATCGGCGGAGAAGAAAAGAGTTGATGTTTTGAGTCTTCATGACCCTTCCACAGAACTAGTTCCGTTGAAGGGTCATGAGGACTCGAAACGTCAACTCTTTTCTTCTCCGCCGATGCTGCCAGACCTGCTGAGTTTTTCCAGGTAATTCTGGTTTTTTTTTTGGATTTCTAGCATCCGCAGTTTTTTGTTTTTAGGCCGAATTTATTGCCTGTCTCAATTGTCCCAAAAACTGTCTTCATGAACTGTTGGAGTCAATGTGATGCTGGGGCTCCCATCGGTGCTAGGTAGATAGGTACAGGAGTTAGACCCAGTTACAACTAAGCAATATGCATCCAAATGGAATTTAGAGAGGACTGCTAACTTTTCATGACATTGCTACTGGTTATTATCCACGTCCTGGGGCTGAGCTCATCTGTACCCCAATCTTGTGCAAACGGATGATTCTGCCCCATTTCCTAACGCTCTAGTGTTGATCTGTAACCAATCCCTGGCAACAGGGCAACGATCTTTACTCAATTCCATGGCAATCTGTATCCAAGGTTTTCTGAGCTTGCACGCAACCTCCGGTCTTCAAATTATATCACTTTTGGTCTGCTGCAAATTCCAATCCCAAGTGGTTTTAGATATTCATTCCGATTAAGCTCCTTGAGCTATTGAACATTGCTTCACTGATAGCGACGCTCACCTCTGAGTCAAAGTGATGGATTCAAACCCCACTCCAGGGTCATGAGCATGTAATCTAGGCTGACATGTCAGTGCTAATCGAAGGCTGCGCTGCAGAAGCTGCTACCCTTTGCACACAATCCTAAACTGGGGCTATGTCTGCACTCTCAAGTGGCTGTAAAAGTTCCCAAAGCACTACTTGAAGGAGGACAGGGCAGTTTTCTTGATGTCATGGCCAATATTTATCCCTCAACCAGTGCCAGTAAATGGCTTAGTTGGTTATTATCCACTTTTGACTGTGGGACCTTGCTGTGCGCAAATTGGCTGCCACACTTCTCTACATTAAGAGTACTTCATTGGCCGTGAAGTGTTTTGGGATGTCCTGAGACACCTTATAAATGCAAGTTCTTTCTTCTTTACAGAAGTTACTCATTTGATTCTTAAATTTGCAGGGATTTCCCCAGTCACTCAAATACCAGAAGCACTGGCCAAGCTGTAAAACTGTTTTTTAAAGCTCTGTAGTAACAGATTTAGATCTTACCAGAATCAGCGAAAAAAAAAATGTTTTTCCCAAGTTTAAAATGTAGAAATGATGCGAGAAAGATTGGATTTTTTTGGCAAATTCAAATCTTTTGCAAAGTATTTTTCTTGGCTTTGTTACTTCTGTTAATTTCACTACAAAGTAACAAGCTACTCATGTTACTTTGGAGGTTGTCAAAAGTTTGCCATCAAATCTGGTAATTATTACTAGCTGAAAGTAAAGGCTGTGTCGCATATGACTCAATTTTCTATGTGACATATCGCACACTAGCCTTCCATAGTTTGTGTACAGCTTCACCTAATTCAAGTCAAAAAGTAATTCATGCATTATCTTTCGAAGGTCAGCTGCAGTGTTAAAATGAGCTTAATCACAACATGCCAGCACAGGGAGGCAGGGGGCTGCATATTACATGTAAAATAGGCAGATTCCCACCCCAACACCTTCCCACCTACCCCCGAGATCACCCACATTATACAGCGGGGTAAGCGGGTGCCAAACTCGGTAGCACGCCTGCCATATTTAAATAGATAATCAAGTGTCAATTAGGATTGTTATCAAGCCAATTGACCTCTATAATACGCTGCCCACACCATAAAACCTTTGGCATTGGGCAGTTAGGTGGGAGTGGGCAGCCCGATTTTACTCTTCAAAAGAGCAGGAAGGAAGGCGAGAGTTCTATCTTCAGAGGCTGGTCTTTGCAGATCAGGGGGTGTCCCCCCTGAGATAGAACCCACCCCCTGTCTTCCTACCTGCCTGCAGCTTTAAACACACCCCTCCCCCATCACCCACCAGCCCCATCCCTCTTCTTGGCCTGACCAAATCTTCCTCGCCCAAAACCCTGGACTTACCTATTTCTGGGGATCCATTGGGCCTTCTTCCTCCTCCTCTTGCAGTCCCGGCCGTGCCCACCATCGTGCTCTTGGCGCTGCTGGGTACTGATGGAGCCACTGGCCAATCTGATTAGCTAGCAGCTCCCGAGGGTGGGACTTCCTCACCAGTGAGGGACGGAAGCCCCACTCGGCGCTTGTTTACTCTGCCTGCAGCGTATAATGGCGTCCATCTTCCAATGACCAGCCATCTTGGGCGAAAATTTCAAAAATCAACAGGGATGTAAAACTGGTGATGTCAGATTGGCCACCGGCTGTGCATCAACGCAATTGAAGGAAAATAGGGCAGACTACAAAACAAGAAGTCCATCCATTTTCATCCGCTGGCGTTGAAAGTGGATGTTTATTTCCAACATGCTCATCTGGCAATATAACTGCGCCTTTCAATTCCCCAGCAAAATCACAAGGCCAATACAGGCAAAGTAGGCCATGTGGATAATCCTAACCCATCATCAGGAAACGCTTAGAGAGGTTTTTTTTTTCTCTACTCTAGTAACCAGGGGTGCAGGCCATACTCTTGCAATCTGCCCACAATTTCCAATGTGTCAGTAAGTGACTGGGTCTGATGCATTGAAATGCTCTGGATAGCAACCAATGAAAGCTCGCCCGCATAACACAGTGGGGTGTATGGGTGTCAAAATCGGTAGCGCGCCTGCCATATTTAAACAGATAATCAAGTGTCAGTTAGGCTTGTTATCAAGCCAATTGACCTCAATAATACGCTACCCACACCATAAAACCTTTGGCATGGGCAGCCTGATTTTACTCTTCAAAAGAGCAGGAAGGAAGACGGCGAGAGTTCCATCTTCAGAGGCTGCTCTTTGCAGATCAGGGGGTCTCTTGCATACAGGTTGCGTACCCAGTGTTCTTACTTGGTGCAAAACTTGACATCAAATGCGAAAATAATGGAAGCAAAATAGAGTAACCCCCTTTTCTTAAAAAAAAAGTAGGGGATTCAGTCCCTTTCCAAAAACAAAATGACTGTTTATTAATAATGCAAGCTAAGGCCTCAACTGTTCTTTATAGCTTTAATTAGCAAGAAGGCAACAGCTCCTAAATAAGTCTTACCACAACCATCCTCATGAAGAAGTGCAGGTTTGTAGAAGACATAAGCCAACCTAAGCCCATATAAAAGCTCAGATGAGCTTTTGGAAAGCATACCTACAGACATTCACATGCATATTTTATGTTTTACACATTGTATTGGAACACCCCTAACATTCATATGCAGGCGTGCATGGTTTAATTGGGAGATGTATGGCATCTGAAATGAACAAATAGATGTCAGTCACCAATACTGTTCACTTAGTTCTCGTATCAGCTCCTCCACTGTGTTATAATTAAAATTCAACCTATTAAAAGTTTCCATATACAGAAGCAATATAGTGAGACGTATGCAATGCAGTGCAGCACCTATTATGAATGAATAGGTAGTTTTTACTAGTATGTGCAATGTTTCCCTTTTCTCTGAAGCAAAAAGACATTTTTACATAACAAAAACAGAATTACCTGGAAAAACTCAGCAGGTCTGGCAGCATCGGCAGAGAAGAAAAGAGTTGACGTTTCGAGTCCTCATGACCCTTCCACAGAACATGAGTCAGGAGGACTCGAAACGTCAACTCTTTTCTTCTCCGCCGATGCTGCCAGACCTGCTGAGTTTTTCCAGGTAATTCTGTTTTTGTTTTGGATTTCCAGCATCCGCAGTTTTTTGTTTTTATAGACATTTTTACATATTCAGGGGGAAAAAAAATCAGCAGTTTACATTTTTTTTCCTCTGTGCCATATCTGAGAAGATACAAACAGCTTCCCGTCATTCATCATCTTATACGATACATTTATGCCCCTCAAACAAATATACCATGCAGTACTGGCCATCGAACAATTACAGTATAAAATATTTAAAACTTGAATTAATATATTGTTTACATTCAGTCTTTCATAACAATGAAATCTAAAACTAGTTCAAATAATCTGTCTAAACTTATCCATCATCTTTAATCCTGGCCTTAATCAGATATTGATCAAGTGCTTTTTATTTGAGAGAGGAGTTAATGCACAGATCATTAAATCTTCTGGCTGGGAGCTTATTTTGCACCAGGAGTGGTGTGGGGGGGGGGGCGGTGGGGTTGGGAGGAATAAGAGGGTTGCATTCCGACCTTGTGGATAGTTCATTTTTGTTCTGCAATCTATCTCCGTCACTGTCAAATAGGTGAAGAGTAAAATATGTCCGTGTTTCCAGGTATAATGTGCAAAGGGATTAATATTCTGCCCATTGCATTACAAAAAAAACCTAACACTGTTTGCATCTGAGCCAAAGGGAAGTTATCTCCCAAGAACATGTGGCTAGTGTTCCATTTCTGCTCATATTAGTTTTGGATATTGTACAGAAAATAACTGGTGCAATCCTCATTCACTTGATCCAAGTTTTATTCTTTATGCTGCTTTTTGGTTAATTAGCTCTTACACTTTATAATTGGCCCAAGAGAAGCAATATACTATTTTGGGGGAAAATACAGCAACTACACATCATATACATAATCTCTATCAGCATCAAACATCAATTTTTATTGGAAATAGATTAGGAAATCACACTAGTATGCCATAGTAAGGGGGAAATGATATTGTAGCTTCAAGTAATTACTTGTAAAGCAGCTATCCGTGTTAGTCCCATTGACATGTTATAAATTAGACTTTCAATTATCTGCTGTTGAGCGTGTTTCGAAACCTTCTGCTTTCAAACCTCCCCATTATAATTATATAGAACGCCTTTGAAATTATGACACAGAAATAGGCTGTTGGTCCAACCAGTGCACGTTGGTGTTTATCCTCAACACAAATAGCAGTCTTAAATCCAAGCGTTCACTATGTTTTCATTTCCCCTCAGCCACTTTATCTAACCTATTCTCAAATGCTGCTGTTGTCCCTTTTTCAGTCATTAAATCTAGTACATCATTCCACAGCCATACAGCACACTGTATAAAAAAAATGTTTCTCCTGTCCTCTGTCCTAAATCTCTTCAATTTAATCTGGTGCTAATGCTTCCCCTTCATAGTCCTCCCTCAGCCGTTGACAATAGACTGCTTCTATCAACTTTGTCCCACCCTGTTAAACACCTCTATCAAATAACCCATAATCTCCACTGTCCTAACAAAAATAGCCCAGCTTTTCTTCATACCGGACAGCACCTAGTCTGTGCTAATGGATCAACATTCTCCCTATATGGTGTGGAGCTCAAAACTGCACATAGCACTCTGTAATATTACTAATAGTGCATTATGTAGCATTTATATGGTGGAGGTGGGGGGTGGGACAGTTGTATTTGGGAGAGGAAGATAGAGCAGCCCAGTAATAATGCCTGTGGCAAATGCTCATGAGGTGAGGGCAGGAACTCTTGAAAATGGTGCAGAACCATTCCTAACACTATCCCCATCTTCAGAAAAGGGGAGAATTAAACAAGTCAATTAACATAAAAAGAACATTGGGGAATTTGCACAGGAGTAAACACTGTTACACGCCATGCATTTGGTCTTACACCAGTATTCCCAATTAACTTTAATTGCAACACATTTAATTAAACTCTCAGTGGATTGTCCAGCTTTGTTACAAAAATGTAGCTTTGCCCGTAAGAGGGAGTTTGCTGTGCCTACATGAATGGACATAACCAGGACATGCTATGTGAAAGCAGAATGGAATGCAAAGGGAACAACAAAGGCCCAAATTTTCATCCCTGGGTCGGGAGGGCGGAGTCAAGAGATTCCCCCTCAGCTCGGATTTTCAGTCGGGGGAAGGGTGGGGGGTGGTGCTAAAATAGGGATCAGGGCAGGCAACTCCCGAATGAATGGGGAGCCTGCCAGGTGCAGAAGAGGACTGGGCATAAGTCCTACCTCTGTGCCCGGCACCATGTTTCAATAAAAAAAATTTTAAAAACACAAAACACCCCCCAGCCCTCACCCACTGCCCCCCCAACCCCCACGAACAATGCCCCACTCATGCCAACCTATGCCAACCCATTCCATTCTACTCACCCCATAGCCTCTCATACCCCCTATGCCAACCCATGCCCTTCTACCCACCCATCATGGCTCCATACCCCCACATTCCAACATAGTGCTAACTCATGCCAACCCATTTCAACGCCCCCCCCCCAAACCCCACACACCATCCTTTGCCCTTACTCCCTCCATGCCAACTCACCTAGCATCTTTTGACACTTCCTAGACAGTTAGACAGTTCCATGACAGCTGGACAATTCCAATGAGTTTGTGCATAAAAAGAGAATAATCATGTTTAATTCTCCCAAAGGTGCCCCAAGATCTTATCCAAAGGAATAGTTTACCTCTCCAAAGGAGTACTCTGGCTATCCAAAGACTCTGCCAAGTTCAGACCACCTCTTGCCTGCTCTGTGCTGTGCATTTGGCATTCATGCGGCTCAACTAGGGTCCAAAAATCAGGAGTCAGTGGAGGCAGCTGGTGATTTAAATGGTTGGCTGCCTCCACAATTCATGCATGTATGAGCCCTGGCCCAACTCCAGTCCGGCCTCCGCAAAGATGGGAAATACTGGGCTCAGGGACGGGACTTAGAAAATTCAACCATTTCAGGGATCTTCACAACATCAGAGAGGCTCTCCCTCTTGGTGAAAATCTGGGTCAAAGCCCTTCAATCTGCTTATAAAGAGATGTATGTTGCTGTGCGTTATTTAATCAGGGTAAAGAGATGCGGAAATGGGCATGAGTTTTAATTAACACAGAAGCATTCTATTTTGTTGCACAATCACCTCCAAGACCCATCTTCCTAAGTTCCTAGTCTGTCAATAAAATAAAAATAATTACTACTATTATTATAAATTCCTGGTCTGGCCGTCCAACGTCTGTGACCCTGAACATGCATAAGTAACTGCATAGCCTAGTAACCTGGATAGCCCAACAGGTAGGTTAGCCCCACACTAAGGAGTGGCAGGAGACAACTGTGGCCAATATTCTCAATGCGGTAAAATGCTGATTTCAGAAACAGCACAGACGAGAGGTGTGGAAAACCAGCAACTATAGTCATCTAACTGGACAGCACCATGTATTGGAGGTGATGAAAGAATTACAGGATAGGTTACTTGGGTTTTTGAAAAAGCTGTTCAATTAGTCTCATTCCCCTGCTCAGGGCCTAGTAAACTTTTCGGTATTATTACTTTAAACCTGGGTTTCCTTTCTCTTCATTTCATCCCTCCCCCTCCTGAATGCACAGTGGCTCACGTTCCACCTGGTTCCCACTGAATCAGCCGATCATCAGTGTTTTTGCCAAAGTGATGAACTCTTCCGCAGAGGTAATTTGGCTCCGTATGGGGATTAGCATGAAGGCAGGCAGTCGCTAAAATCCGTGCCGCTGGCTGGCGCGTTTGTTTTCCAGCACCATTCCGCTCCTGCCTGGGCCATTTTCATGGACGCGGGATGGAGACGGGTAGTGCCACTGCCCGTAAGCGGTGAGCAGCAAGTTAAGGGTATTAACCTCAAACTGGAAGTGCCCCCTCTCTCCCTTACCAGCACTGCAGACCTCGTCTCCTGCCGAGCAGGAGGGCCTGTGAAGAACCCAACTTTGCCACGCTTAGTTGGAAAGCGAGCCCGCCCTCTAGCCATCAATTGGCCAATTTGGGGAAAATCTCAGGCTGGTGACGGCTTCCCACACAGTGCGGGGTGTCACCCCTCCTCAATTGACCTCCAAAAGGGAAAAATTCTACTCTTTATCTCTGTACCTAAACATTCTGCCCTAGCTCTCTGTTAACCAAGGGGTGGGGTGGCATTTAAGGAAAAGGAGGTCCATTAAAGCACTTGCTTGATTCTCTTAAAAACAAAAAATGCTGTAAATACTCAGCAGACCAGGTAGCATCTGTGGAGAAAAATAGAGCTAACGTTACAGATCGAGATGCCCTCCAGGCAGCTGCTCTATTGTTTTTGCACCTGATTCTCATGCTGGTTCTAAATCAACTTGGCACAACATGTGGATGAAACATGGGGACCCCCTGTTTTATACCACATGGTGCATTGACCTAATAAATAATCAAAGTAACTGGTATTTAAAAAGGAAAGCAATCCAAGGTGATTAATAGAGCTATAGGAAAACATGTGATGATCCATGGGAGGAGAGATTGGGTGGGGTTTTTGTTTAGGAAGAAACAGAGGTGGTGGGCTCAAGGAGGGGAACTCCAAGTAGGATCTTAAAGCCAATGATGGAGCAAAGAGAGGGTAGTGCAAAACAGGCCAGAGTCAGATAAATTACGGGTTCTGAAGGAGGGGCTAGAGGAGGTTATGGAGAGCAGAGGCACAAGATCATAGAGGTATTTAAAAGTCAAAGCCATTAATTAAGAACTGTTGGGACCCAATGTAGGTCTGTGAGAGCTTGGCAATTGGAGAGCAGGACTTGATGTGGGATAACCTATAGGAAGCTGAGTTTTGGATGAGCTGGTATTTGTGGAAGGAGGAGGATGAGGCAAAACAAGGAGAGTATTGGAATACGTTGCCTCTGAAGATGGCAAAGGCACTGATTTTTTTTTTATAAATCAATTAAAGTTACTCCTGGATTGGTGTTTAGATAGAGTCTACAGAGAAACAGAGGTTCAAGGTTTATAGCAACACAACAAATTACTGTTAAGCCAATAAAGTAAGGTTAGCTCCATGCCTCCCTCGAGTAGAAATGCAGCTATACAATTTCTGTAGTATAGCAGAAGGCAGCAGGCTATTTTCTATCACTGTTTCTTGTGTCGATTTGATTTTGCCTTCAGTACATCCTTAACTTCTCTAAATGGACAACTTTGCGTTTTATTTGAATAAATCAATTGGCAAGATTTCTCTCTCTTCTCCCCACCTGCACCCTCCTCCACCACCACCTCCCTTCATCACCGCCCCCGCACAACCAAATCGCATAACCAAGCTTTAGTCAGCTGCTTTGCTATCAAGAGATGTTCAGTGACCTTCAATGTCTCGTATTCACTTTCCTCGCTAGAATAGCTAGACTGTTATGAATTCCAACAATTGCCTGGTGTTTTGACAAATTCAGGACATCTGCCAAGAGAACAAAGCAACATCTGACATTTAAAAGACGGTTGGAAGCATTTTGGCAAGTTTCCCAAAAGGACTTAGCAAGGGTAACCACACTTTGGCGAAGCAGACCTGTACAAATAAATAGATCTGCCATTACACAGGATTAGTTCTGTGTTGTTCTGACATATTAGGTTTCTGTTACGAATAAACAGCAAACTGAACTCTCAACTTGGATAAGAGCATGTAAACAAGAATAGGCCACTGAGCCACTTGGACCTGTTCAATGAGATGATGGCTGATCTGCAACTTAACTCCATATTTCCACCTTTGTCCCATATCCCTTGATACCTTTGGTTAACAAAAATCTATCAATCTCAGATTTGAAATTAACATTGCATCCAGTATCAGTTGTTGTTTCCACAGGAGTTCCAAACTCCCACTACCTTTTGTGTGTAAAAGTGTTTCTTTAGTTCACCCTCTGAAAGCTCTGGCTCTAATTTTTTGACAGTTTCTTAATCCTAGGATCCCCAAGGAGCAAAAATAGTTTCTCTCTATCTACCCTACCTGCTCCCTTTAATGTCTTGAGAAATTCAATCGAATTATCAATTGAATTTCTAAATTCCAAGGAATGCATCCTTAGTTTGTGCACTCTCTCCTTGTTATTTAACCCATGGCATCCAGGTATCACACTAGTTAATTTTCAAGTTGAATCAAACCCAAGAGCGAGTATTTAACAAGATTCAAGGATGTTGCATGTTCAGTAGTGTCATGAAGAGGTTCTGAGTCTTGTATGGTTGAACGTTAACTGTTTATTGGTAAAGCTTAACTAGGAACATATATACAGGATATAGCCCAAGCTATGAGCTAACTCCATGCTTGTTTCTACACATGTCTCTCTCTAGTCCACAACTGACCTTGGTCTCAGGTCATGTGTCTCATTACATCATGCTGTGGGCATTACTGCTTCCCAGTCCCACAGTTACCCAACAAAATAGAATGCTTCTGTGTTAATTAAAGCTCATTCCCATTTCCACATCTCTTTACCCTGATTAAATAATGCACAGTGACACACATCTCTTTATAAGCAGACTGAAGGCCCAGATTTCCACCAAGATGGACAGCCTCTCTGACGTGGTGAAGATCCCGGAAATGGCAAGGCCAGATACCCTTAGACTACAAAGGTCGGGTGGCCCAGTTCAGATCACTGAGTCAGGTGTTTTATCATAAATAAAACAACTCAGGCACACAAACCAAGGTGCCCTCCGCACAATTGCTAAAATAATTTTGGGGCCATGCTCCACCCATTCGTAGTTCCCCATTTGATCCTTAAAATTCAACTGTTTTCAGGGTTGTGTTTTTCTAAATTCCTTGCTCTGCTCTTTCTTTCCTCATGAGAATGATTCATGCTTAGATACCATTCCAGAAGTTGTCAGTGGACTCTCTAATCCCAAATGACCCTTTTTTCCATTCATTCGTGGGATGTGGGTGTCACCGGCTAGGCCAGCGTTTATTGGCCATCCCTAATTGCCCTTGTGCAGGGGGCATTTTTAAGAGTTAACCACAATGCTGTGAGTCTGGAGTCACATGCAGACCAGATCAGGTAAGGACAGCAGATACCCTTCCCTCAAGGGCATTAGTGAACCAGATAGGTTTTTACCACAATCGGCAATGGTCATCGTTAGACTTTTAATTCCAGATTTTTATTGAATTCAAATTTCACCATCTGCTGTGACAAGATTCAAACCTGGGTCCCCAGGGCATTACCCTGGGTCTCTGGATCAACGGTCCAGTGACAATACCACTATGCCACTTCCTCCACCCACTTCATAATGCAGACTGGTATAATTGCGCACAACAGCAAAAAGAAATTTGGGGAGCAACAAAATGGAGACATGCCCATTCCTGGGGTAACGCCATGACATGTCACTGATTGGCTGGAGGGTGAACATCACGTAAACACCAGTTAAAGTTGGAATGTGTTCACAAAGGAAAGGGAGGACGTAGATATAGTAGTCCAGGAGGAACACTGCGAGATATTGGACGGGATAGTCATAAAGAGAGTGGAAGTACTTGAAGGGTTGAAATCCTTGAAGGTTAATAAGTCACCAGGGCCAGATGGATTGTTTCCGAGGCTGCTGAAGGAAGTCAGGGAGGAGATAGCAGATGCTCCGAGGATGATTTTCCAATCTTCACTAGATACAGGGGAGGTGCCGGAGGACTGGAGAAATGCAAAGGTAGTTCCATTGTTTAAAAAGGGATCAAAGGAAATGCCAAACAATTATAGGCCAGTTAGTCTTACATCAGTGGTGAGCAAATTAGTAGAATCAGTCCTGAGAGATAGGATTAACTGTGATGTGGAAAGGCATGGACTAGTCAGGGATGGTCAGCATGGATTTGTTAAAGGGAGGTCTTGCCTCACAAATTTGATTGAATTCTTTGAGGAAGTGACAAGAAGGGTTGATGAAGGTAGTACAGTGGATGTTGTGTACATGGATCTTAGCAAGACAAAATCCCACATGGCAGATTGGTCAAGAAAGTAAAAGTCCATGGGATTCAGGGTAATGTGGCAAACTGGATAAAAGGCTGGCTTTGTAACAGGAAACAAAGGGTAATGGTCGATGGATGCCCTTGTGAATGGAAAGTTGTCTCAAGTGGTGTTCCACAGGGCTCAGTGTTGGGACCCTTGGTGTTTTTGTTATATATTAACAATTTGGACGTGAATGTGGAGGCCATGATTGGGAAATTTGCAGATGACACAAAGATTGGCCGAGTAGTGGATAGTGTAGAGGATAGCCATAATCTCCAAAACGATATAGATGGGTTGGTGGAGTGGGCGGTAAAGTGGCAGATGGATTTTAACATAGAGAATTGTGAGGTCATACAACTAGGGAGGTCAAACAGTTACAGGGATTACACAATAAATGGGAATATACTAACAGGGGTAGATGAAGTGAGTGATCTTGGCATACAAGTACACATGTCCCTGAAGCCAGCAGCTTAAGTAGACAAGGTTGTAAAGAAGGCATATGGAATGGTCTCCTTCACTGGCAGAGGTATAGACTATAAAAGTAAGGATATACTGTTGGAATTGTATAAAACACTGGTGAGGCCACAACTGGAGTATTGTGTGCAGTTCTGGTCACCACATTACAGGAAGGACATAATAGCTCTGGAGAGAGTGCAGAGGAGGTTTACAAGAATGTTGCCAGGGTTAGAAAAGTGTAGCTATGAGGAGAGATCGGATAGGTTGGTGTTATTTTCCTTAGAACAAAGAAGGCTGAGAGGTGACTTGATTGAGGTGTACAAAATTATGAGGGGAATAGATAGGGTGGACAGGATAAAATTGTTTCTCTTGGTGGAGAATTCTAGAACCGGGGACATAGATTCAAGATAAGTGGCAGAAGGTGTAGGGGGGACATGAGTAAAAACTTTTTTACGCAGAGGGTAGTGGGTGTCTGGAATTTGCTGCCCAAGTTGGTGGTGGAGGCAGAAACTCTAAACTCTTTTATAAAGTACCTGGATCTGCACCTTAAGTGCTGTAAGCTGCAGGGCTATGGGCCGGGTGCAGGAAGGTGGGATTATAAAGGGCTCCTGGGTGTCCTCGGGCTGGCATGGACAAGATGAGCTGAATGGCCTCCTTCTGTGCTGTAACTTTTCTATGGTTCTATGGAATGAAGGAACCCCTCTTAAGGAAGAAGGGCATATGAATATGGAGCAGGAGTAGCCACTCAGCCCCTCGAGCCTGCTCCACCATTTAATAAGATCATGGCTGATCTGATTGTAACCTCCTGCTTACCCCTCCCCCCCCCAACCAATAACCTTTCACCCCCTTGTTTATCAAGAACCTCTCCAGCTCTGCCTTAAAAATATTTGAAGACCCTTCTTCCTTTGCCTTTTGAGGAAGAGAGTTCCAAAGACTCACAATCCTTTAAGAGAAGAAATTTCTCATCTTTGTCTTAATTAAGTGACCCCTTATTTTTAAGCCATGACCCCTAGTTCTAGATTCTCCCACAAGAGGAAACATCCTCTCCATATCTACCCAGGCAAGACCTCTCAAGATCTTAAAGATTTCAATGAAGTTTCCTCTTACTCTTCCAAACTCCAGTGGATACAAGCCTAACCTGTCCAACCTATCCTCATAACATAACCCAACAATTCCTGGTATTAGTCTAGTAAACCTTCTCTGAACTGCTTTCAATGCATTTACATCTTTCCTTAAATAAGGAGACCAATACTCCAGATGTAGTCTCACCAGTGCCCTGTCCAACTGAAGCATAACCTCCCTGCTTTTGTATTCAATTCCCCTCGCAATAAATGATAACATTCTATTAGCTTTCCTAATTACTTGCTGTACCTGCACACTAGCCTTTTGTGATTCATGCACTAGGACACCCAGATCCTTTTGCACCTCAGAGCTCTGCAATCTCTCACCATTTAGATATTATGCTTCTTTTTTAATCTTCCTGCCAATGTAGCCAATTTCACATTTGCACATATTATACTCCATTTGTCAGATCTTTGCCCACTCACTTAACCTACTTCGCTTTGTAGCCTCTTTATGTCCTCTTCACAATTTACTTTCCTACCTATCTTTGTGTCATCAACAAATTTAGCAGCCATATCTTCGGTCCCTTCATCCATATCATTTATATAAATTGTAAAAATTTGAGTCCCCAGCACTGATCCTTGTAGCACACCACTCGTCACATCCTACCAACCAGGAAAAACCCATTTATGACTACCTTCTGTTTCCTGTTCGCTGGCCAATCTTCTATCCATGTCAATATGTTACCTCCGAAATCATGAGCTTTTATTTTCCACAATAACTTTTGATGTGGCACCTTATCAAATGCCTTCTGGAAATCTAAGTACAGTACATCCACCTTTATCCACAGCATGAGACTCCTTCAAAGAACTCCAATAACTTGGTTAAACATGATTTCCCTTTCGCAAAACCATGTTGACTCTACCTGATTGCCTTATACTTTCCTAAGTGCCCAGCTATAACATCTTTAATAATGGCTTCTAACATTTTCCCTACGACAGATGTTAAGCTAACTGGCCTGTAGTTTCCTGCTTTCTGCCTCTCCTCCCTTTTTGAATAAAGGAGTTACATTTGCTATTTTGCAACCTAGCAAAACCTTCCCCAAATCTAGGGAATTTGAGAAAATTAAAACCAACATATCAACTACTTCAACTAGCCACTTCTATCAAAACCATCGAATGAAGTCCATCAGTACCCGCAGCTCCAACAACTTGCTCAGTACCACTTCTCTGATGACTGTAATTTTTCTGAGTTCCTCCTTCCCTTCCATTTCCTGATGTATGGCTATTTCTGGGACGTTACTTGTATCCTCTATAGTGAAGACCAATGCAACATACCTGTTCAATTCATCTGCCATCTCCTTACTTTCCATTATTAAAACTGTAGGAGCTCCCCTTTTTCCCTCAGAGACCCTCCCCACGCACTCAAGTTCATGACACCAGGTTTACAAGTGTATGGCTTGAACAGAATGACCAGCGAGACAACTTTCTTCTGATAATTCACAATCACTTTATTGAATCACCCACAACCCCACAGTACAAAAACCCCAAAATTTAAAGCAACCCGTTCCCAGTACCCGACACAAAGTCACTATGACTCGGGCTTAAACTTACAAAAATGCTAACTCCGCACGAAGTCCCCATGCCTCGGTTTAAACTTACAAAAACAAAGGCAAACCACCATGTCTTGTCCTGAAACCTTAAGAAAAAGCCCTCAGACCAATATCGCCAAGATACGGCTGAAACAAGTTACAAGGTACCAGCTTAAAAACATCAAGTTTTTGCCCCGAACCTTCACAAAACCCTCAGACCAATATCACTACGATTTGGTTGAAACTTACAATCCCAACACAGCAGGTCTGTCCGGTGTGGATTGTAGGGCCTGAATCAAGGTGACCAAACTCGACCCTTCTTCTGACTGTGACCTTAAACCTTCAGGCCAATATCACCACAATATGGCTGAAAAGACTTACTGTCCCCAACATGGCTGGTGTAGAATGTAGGCCAGAGTCAAGGTGACCTGCCTTGACCCTCCTTCCAACTGCAGCCCAGATACTCAGAGCTGCTTTTCTTTCATGATAATTTAACTCCGACATGTCAAAACATATTTCCTGTTGTTCCAATGTTCGTTTAGTTGATTCCACACAACGTCCAGAGAAATGTCATCAGCTCCTGCTATAGCATTTTCCATGGAAGATATAATATGCAGATGAATATTATCAGGTTTCATTGTACGAGCAATTCTCCTGCTGTTTGAGGTGCTACAGGAACAGCACCTGGCTCCAAAGTTAATGAGGGTTTGAATGACCCTTTTTTCCAGTACTATTGTCTGTGGTGCAGACTGAGAAACATAGAAACATAGAAAATAGAAGCAGGAGTAGGCCATTTGGCCCTTTGAGCCTGCTCTGCCATTCATTATGATCATGGCTGATCATATAGCCAACTCAATAGCCTGCTCCTGTTTTTTCCCCAGATCCTTTGATCCCTTTCGCCCCAAGAACTATATCACAGAATAAGAATCACAGAATCTCAGTGCAAAAGAGGCCCTTTGGCCCATCGAGTCTGCACCGACACGTGAGAAACACCTGACCTACCTACCTAATCCCATTTACCAGCACTTGGCCCATAGCCTTGAGTGTTATGATGTGCCAAGCACTCATCCAGGTACTTTTTAAAGGATGTGAGGCAACCTGCCTCCACCACCCTCCCAGGCAGCGCATTCCAGACCGTCACCACCCTCTGGGTAAAAAAGCTTTTCCTCACATCCCCCCTAAACCTCCTGCCCCTCACCTTGAACTTATGTCCCCTTGTGCCTGACCCTTCAACTAAGGGGAACAGCTGCTCCCTATCCATCCTGTCCATGCCCCTCATAATCTTGTACACCTCGATCAGGTCGCCCCTCAGTCTTCTCTGCTCCAATAAAAACAACCCAAGTCTATCCAACCTCTCTTCATAACTTAAATGTTTCATCCTAGGTAACATCCTGGTGAATCTCCTCTGCACCTCCTCCAGTGCAATCACATCCTTCCTATAATGTGACGACCAGAACTGCACACAGTACTCCAGCTGTGGCCTCACCAAGGTTCTATACAACTCCAACATGACCTCCCTACTTTTGTAATCTATGCCTTGATTGATAAAGGCAAGTGTCCCATATGCCTTTTTCACCACCCCACTAACATGCCCCTCTGCCTTCAGAGATTTGTGGACACACGCCAAGGTCCCTTTGTTCCTCAGAACTTCCTAGTGCCATGCTGTTCATTGAATACTTCCTTGTCAAACTACTCCTTCCAAAGTGTATCAACTCACACTTTTCAGGGTTAAATTCCAACTGCCACTTATCTGCCCTTTGACCATCCCTCTATATCTTCCTGTAGCCCAAGACACTCAACCTCACTGTTAACCACCCGGCCAATCTTTGCTAATCCTACCCCCCACATAGTCATCTATGTAGTTTATATAAATGATGAATAATAGGGGACCGAGCACAGATCCCTGTGGTACGCCACTGGACACTGGCTTCCAGTCACTAAAGCATCCTTCTGTCATCACCCTCTGCCTCCTACAACTAAGCCAATTTTGAATCCACCTTATCAAATTACCCTGTATCCCATGTGCATTTGCCTTCTTTATAAGTCTCCCATGTGGGACTTGGTCAAAGGCTTTGCTGAAATCCATATAAACTACATCAACTGCACTCCCCTCATCTACACACCTGGTCACCCCCTCAAAACATTCAATCAAATTTGTTAGGCATGACCTCCCTCTGACAAAGCCATGCTGACTATCCCTGATCAAACCTTGCCTCTCCAAGTGGAGATAGATTCTCTCCTTCAGAACTTTCTCCAATAGTTTCCCTACCATTGACGTGAGACTCACTGGCCTGTAGTTCCTAAATTCCTAAATTGCATAATTCCTTGAGTGTAATGTATTGATGATATGTGCTTTGTGCCGTTGTATTGGGTAATCTGACTCCTTGATTGCATTAATCAATGTCCAAACCCTTTTGATGTGTCACTGTGTTTTTACTAAATGTCCGAATTAACCCCTTGCTGTCCAGCCCTGTACTGCTGACTGCAGCTCATTTTTGGAAATTTGTAGTCCCAATCATGAGATCAAAACATGTCTGTGGGTTTGAAATTATGTTCCACAAATTTCCCAGTTGGAGGGGATTTCAATCCAACAATTCCCCAGACTCACTTTCTACAGGTCCAGCGCTCACTTTGTTAACTATTTTCTCATTTAAATATCTATAGAAACTCTTGGTATCCTTCTTTATATTTCTAGTGAGCTTTCTCTCATACTCTAATTGTTCCCTCCTAATTAATTCTTTTGTCATTCTTTCCTGTTCTTTATATTCTGTCCAATCTTCTGACCTGCCACCCATCTTTGCACAACGATATGCTTTTTTTTCTTTAAGTTTGATACAGTATTTAAAGTCTTTAGTTAACCATGGATGGTGGGAGGATACAGATCAAGGAAATAGGAAGCCTGTTCACCAAAGAATTGCAGGAATTATCTATCTTTTATATTTACTGCCTTGCTACTGTACATAAAACTAGTTGTAATTATTAAAATGATAGATACCCTCTGTATTGATTGCCTTGTTGAACTTATCTATTGCACTTCACCCAGTTCACAGTGTAAATAGGCAGCCTGATCTGGCCAAAGGGCCATGGCCAGGATTTTATCGTTGGTGTGCTGGCGCGCACTCGACACGCCCGAACGTAACATGCTGCGCGGCGATGACATCAGGCGCGTGTCCCAAGGTCATCGCGCACTCGGGCGCTATTTCTCTCAGTGGTGCCGGATTCGGCTGCGCAACCGCTGGTAATCGAAAGGCCTGTTAAGGCCATTAATAAGCTGATTAAGTTGAAGTTTGCACAGCCCGTCCATTTGGTGGGCAGGCGAAAAGGCCAAGTGGACTTAACATATTTTAGGAAACCTCATCCACGAGAGGGATGAGCTTCCCTAAAGCTAATGCAAATTAAATTAAAACTTTATTTTTAAATTAAAAGCATGCCCCACCTCATTTGACACGGCCTCATAACAGGACACATTTCATTACGTTTTTATTGCATTGATTAATTTTTTTAAAAAAGCACTTCAGTCTCCCCGAGGCAGGGAGCTTGAAGCGCTCCTTCACGCGCGTGCGCTAACTGCGCGCCCGGCCCCGCTCTCCCTCCTCCCCAACCCCACCCGCACAGGCAGCGCTCAGCACTGCCAATCACGACCCATGCAGGCCGGGCCTCAATCGCCCCACCCGCGTGAAATTGCAGCGCTGAGCCGATCGCGGGCGGCAGTCAGCTTCCTGACCGCCCCCCCCCCCCGCCCCGCCCCCACCTGCTCCCGCTGAGCCTGCCCCACCAGGGAAAAATTCAGGCCCGTAAGACGTAGGAGCAGAAGTAGGCCATTCGGCCCATCGAGTCTGCTTCGCCATTCAGTGAGATCACGGCTGATCTGATAATCCTCAACTTTCCTGCCTTTTCCCCATAACCCTTGATTCCCTTACTGATTAAAAATCTGTCTATCTCACCCTTGAATATACTTAATGACCCAGCCTCTACAGCCCTCTGCGGTAAAGAATTCCACAGATTGACTACCCTCAGAGTGAAGAAATTCCTCCTCATCACTATCTTAAATGAGCGACCCCTTACTGAGATTATGCCCTCTGGTCCTAGAGTCTCCCATCTCTCCCAAACTCTCAGCATCTACCCTGTCAAGCTCCCTAAGAATCTTATATGTTTCAATAAGGTCGCCTCTCATTCTTCTAAACTCCAGTGAGTACTGGCCCAACCCACTCAACCTCTCCTCATAAGAAAATCCCTCCATACCCAGAATCAACCTAGTGAAACTTCTCTAGACTGCCTCCAATGCCAGTATATCTTTCCTTAGATAAGGGGACCAAAGCTGTTCACAGTGTTCTAGGTGTGTTCTGACTAGTGCCTTGTATAGTTTTAGCAAAACTTCCTTATTTTTATACTCCATTCCCTTTGAAATAAAGGCTAACATTCCATTTGCCTTCCCTATTACCTGCTGAACTTGTATGTTAGCTTTTTGGGATTCATGCACAAGGATCCCCAAATCCCTAAAGAAATTCCCAGTTCAACAAAGTCTCTGTTGAGCTGGCTGATCTCAGCCTATTTCGCTGTCTCCCAAAGTCAAAGAAGGGGAAAATAGCCCAGCTTCCAACTCTGGATTCTCACCCACAACACATATCACACTTGCAGAATCTGTAAGTCTTAATAATGGGCTATGCATACAGCCAGGTCCGCAGCAGCCAGGTTCTACTACACTCACGACACCCAGGGCCTTCGGGTGCCCCGCGTGTAGTAGAAGGATCTGGTACCTAAAGGGTTATCATGGGACTGAGTACAGTACCGCCACCATGTGATGTAAGATGGCACATGACCCAGAGCTACGGGCGGTCTAGAGATGTGTAAAAACATGTAAGGACCTAGTATGGGATCTCTCCATACCTTTACCCTCCTCTGTAGATACGTACATAGTTCAGCAATGTTAATAAAGACTTCTTTGTCACTTCAACAAGACCGCTTCATAGTGTTCAAGCAGCACACGTCACAGGTAGCGACAACAGAACAAATCACTGACAGGTACAGAAGGGGCATGCCGCATGAGGCAAAAGCAAAACTCTGTGGGCAACTACTCCTGGGCGACTGAGGGTCGAGTCTGGCCGGAGGTGGCAAGAAGCAAGGCTCGAACAATTTTAACGGCGAGGCCTCATTTGTGCAGCGCTCACCGGCTTCCTGGCCAAACCACCTGGGAAGTTAGTGGGAAGCAGCTGGCCAGCTGCTAAAATTGTGCCAGTCAGTGGTAGCTGTGAAGGATCAGAAGGGGCAGCCTACATACATTTCAGTCAGTGGACAGACGTGGGGAGAGGTGGAGTAGAATCATGGGGTGTGAGAGGCTCAAGTTTGTAGTTGGCAAGGTCAGGGTGGCAATGAAGTGGTAAGCTTTCCGCTCCATTTTAACTCTCAATTTCACTTCCCACCTCCTTACCCAGCCTGGCTCGCAGAGTTAAAATTGAGGCCCATGCGTCAAACATCCATAAGAATATAACAACATAAGAACTAGGAGTAGGAGTAAGCGTGCTGACAAAAGGAACAAATTGAAGATACAATTTGAATTAGAAGCCGCTATCAGTATGCGTTTCAGCAACTACACAGTCTGACACATTAAAAAAAAACACACCATGGAATGATGTGAATGTTGTAATCTAATTTTAGGCCTCAAATAACAATTGGAAAAGAACAAAATTGTCTTACGGCATTGGCTAAATGCCTTGTTCCATTACAGCTCTGTAATCAGTCCCTGGAATCCATTAACTTGTATCTAATTAATTTTGAGTGCCAAGCGTGTCTTATAATAAATTCAATTCTCTGCTTAAACAGTAGGAGGAAGGGGAAGGTTTATTATTATTTTTGTTTCCATAATCTTGGTTTGTGATTAGCACGTTGCATTAAAGCAAGTTCCTAGAGATTGCTTGGCTAAAAATGGGATGAAAGTGTAAACCAAGTACATTTAAGCAACATCATCCATCTTTTTGTTTAAATACACACAAATATGGTCATTAATTCTTCTGAGCAGTCATTCTTATACAATGATAATAAGGAATCAATGGAATTTAAAACACTATGGAAATGACAAATGAAAACTATTCATAAGCAAGGAAATATCATTTGCCATTGCATAGAGAGCATTTTAATGCATATTGTCCTCATTCAACAATCCTTCATTTTTCACATGAGCACACACAGATTCTACCAGTAGTCAAATCTGATACGAATAAGGGAGAGAGATAGATAGTGAGAGAGAGAGAGAGTGAGGAGAAGAGAGTGGACATTCTTGTTTGGCCTCTATTTGCAATATAAAACAAAAAGTGAGAGAAGTCCACTATCAATAGAAACCGCAAAAAAAGCCTCACTGGGAAATAAGCTATCCCACATTCCTTTCAGTGACTTGAGTGGTTTTTTTTACCGATCAGCTGTTTACTGGATCAATTCATAGTTTTGGCAGCCTGCACATCGAGCAGGGTCCCTACTAATGGGGTCAGCCTTTCTTGTTATTGGATTTCTGCTCTTGTTCACCACCCAGTATGGATGTAAACATCAAAATTTCCCCAATGCGTTGTCCGCTGCATACAAGGTATTTCTGTCACTGAATATGCCCCTAATTAGGAATCCTGGAACTTTATTTTTAATTCATGCAAGGGCCTGAATTTATGGCCCATCCCTACTCGTCCTCGAGAAGGTGGTGGTGAGCTTCATTCCTGAATACAACTCAGGGTCTTGCCAGACCGCTAAAATATGATGGATGGTGAGCCCACCCCCTTCCCGACAACCCCCGATCTGATCCCCGTAATAATGAGTAAGGTGCCCACTAGCACACCTGCCCTTAGTCCTATTGAGGCCTTTAACTGCCCAATTAAGGGGCAAGTAAAGGTCTAATTCTGCCACCATAATATGGTTGGCAGTGGATGGTAGACAGGAGAGTGGGCAGGTGGTATCACCAACTCTGGTGAAGAAAGCAGGAAGGAAGAGGGGGTGAGGGTGGGGGGGGTTCCTCATACAGGGGCTGCTCTGTGCTCATCAGAGGCATCCTGATGAGCAACCCCTCCAAGATGGTACCGCCCCTCTGTACCTCCCCACCCAGCCTCCAAAACCTGACCACCCATCCCTAGGCGCCTGATCTCCTCTGCCCAAAACTCCTGGACCTACCAGAGTATGGAATCCATGCTGCCTTCTTCATGGGAAGAATTCTCCCCCTGTCAGGGGGAGGTGGTTTGGCAAGGGGTGGGCGGGAGTGGGTACGAACCTGGTCAGCGCCTCTGATCGGGTCCACGCTGTCATTTCGCGCGAAAGGGCACAGAAATAGCCCAAGCTCAGAAAAACTTAATAAAGGAAAAGAAAAAATTTAAGGACATGTCCCCTCGTGTGAAACTGTCCAATGAGCAGGGACATGTCCATTTCAAGCATTTTTACTTAATTAATAAACCCTGCGTGAAACCTCATCCCGCCCGTGGATCAATGATCAATGCGAAGGCCGCTTGGGCCCTTTGTCTGCCTCCCTGCCGCTGACCTTAAGGTTGGACGGGCAGCTCTGTTAACAACTTTAATGACTTCCTCAACGGGCTTAATAGGCCTCTGACAGTTCGGCTGAGTCTGCCGAACGGACAACCTAAATGACACGTGGTGAGGTTGGGACCCAGGCCCGGCATCACCGCGCATCATTTTACCCGTCGGCGGCAAGCGGGCCCCACCCCCACCCCCACCCCCCCCTCGGCTCGCCAACCCCCGAAACTTCCACCGCGCGGGACCGCTTGCGTTCCCGGCAGTGCCCACGACGGAGTGGTGAGGCGGCTGCGACTGCGAGGCTGGCCACCACCCGATCAAACCCTGGCCGGCAGCCGTCTTTCTTTTTTAAAGTCGGTCCGTTTGCGACTGTTCTTTTTCCCTCAACAAAAGAAAAATAGGGCGGAATTTCGCCCTCATGGGCGGACTGGGTGGTGGGGGGGGGGGGTGGGAGCGCGAGCGCGAGCGGGAGCAGTCGGGGAGCCGACCGGACGGATTGGGCCCTGGCTTCGGCGTTCAACACTGGAAGGCCGAACTAAGGCCCGCCCGTCGCGAAACGCATGCTGCTCGGCGCCCAGAGCCGCCTGTGTCGGCAGGAGGAGGGAGGAGGGCGAGCGGGGAACTTGGCGAACGCCCGCCAGTACGCGCAGCAAAGGCTCGTTGAGGCACGGCGCCGCTTCAGGGAGCTGAAGAAGATATAAAAAAAAAAATCAAAAGCAAAGATTTTAAAAATGCTGCAAAACGTGTCCCATCGTCTGACTCTGCAAGAGTCAGGAGCAGGGACACGTCATGAATGAGAAGTTTTCGAAAATTTTATTCTATTTCTTAATTACTGTTGGAAACCTCATCCCGCCCGAGGAAGAGGCTTCCTAAAATAAGCGCAAAGGCCGCTCGGCCTTTTCGCTCGCCCCGCCAACCGTATAGTTGGGCAGGCAGCGTAACATTCAGGTTAATTACCTGGTTAATCGCCTTAATAAGCCTATCATTTATCGGCGGGCACGCAGCCAAATTCGCCTCCTGCTCACACGCAGAACGTGAGATTCTGCCCATTGGAAACAGAAGCAGGAGTAGGTCAATCGCCCCTCCGAGCCTGCTCTGCCATTCAGCAGGATCACCGCCGATCCTCTGTCTCAACTCCATACTCCCGCCGTCTCCTGTCACGAAAATACAACCATTTTCATAAAAGTAGGTTAACAGTGGGGTTTGGATTCGTTTCTGTGCGTCTGGGATTTAATTGAATTACAGGCAGCTGGTCTGAGTGCTTTGATATATCAGAAGGGAAACTGAGCTTGAAGTGGCAAACACGTAAACGTGGCTGATGTTTTAGAATGTGAGGCACGAAGAATATTTGCAATTTTTAGATAACCCAGAGTCATGAATTTCAAAGAGATGGTAAGATGTTACACCCAGCCAGCAGAGGCTAAGCCAAGGGTTTATTTTTCCCAAAAGATTACAGATAATACGAGTACTGCGAAAGGTTTATATTATGGAGAAAGTAAAGTTGTGAAGACATATTAGAACAATGGGATTTACATTAAAAAGGAAGAAACGTGCAAAGGAGATGAGGTCATGGGCAGAACTTTGCCCTCGGATGGCAGACGGGTCCCACCGGCTCGGTGGCGGACGGACAGCCGACCCCCACCACCGAAACGGGGCCCACCGCCATTTTAAGTGGACGGGCCAATTAAGGCCCCCCCCACCAAGCGGCCTGCCCGATGGGAAGCGCTATGTACTTCCTGTATGGGGGTGGGTGTGGTGGGGGGGGGCGGGTGGTGGGAGGAGGGAACCCCCAGCTGTCAAAGTGCGCTGTTTCACGCATGCACACACTGGTCCCTGAGACTAAGCCTGTCTCAGCGAGACCAGTGACAGTCCGAAAAACTTTAAAAATACAAAAATTAAAAAATTATTAACATGTCCCCCTCATGTGACAATGTCACACGAGGTGGGACATGTTAATAAAAAACACATAAACTTTCTGACTTTTTAACAAAACGGGCATGAAACTTCATCCGGCCAGTGGATCAGGTTTCACGCTTTAGCAGAAGCCCGCTGGGGCTCCTGGCCTTCCCACCAGCCTTAAGGTTGGACGGGCAGGATCTTTAATTACTTTAACTAGCCTGTCAGTGGCCTCAGTTGGCCATTGACATGTCGGCGGGTGGACAGCCGATTTCGCTGTCCGCCCGCCTTCGTAAAAATTTAAAGGGACCAGGGTGACTTCGGGGATTCCTCCTGATGTCATCCCGCGTCATTTTCCCCTCGGCAAGCAGGCCCCGCCCCCAAATCGCCAAGCGGAAAGTCCTGGCCTGTGTGTAAGGAAAGAAGGCATTCTAAGTTCTAACAAGTGCGAAAAGCCTCCAAGCTGCTGTCTCCAGGAACTGAAGCTATGAGAATTAATTTTAAATATCGCTGTCCAGGGTATTATGCTTGGGTCTGTGGAAATCTATGTTGTTTTACCGCTGCCTTAATGGGGATATAACTGGGAGTCAGGTTAATTAGGGGGAGCTTGGAGTTATCATAGTAGTAATTTGTAGACCTATGTCTGTGCTCAAAATCTTTTTTTCTACTAATAAATGTTTAATTTAGTTTTGTAAAAAACCTATAAGAATCAGTGGTCTTATAACTGAATTCAAGGCACGCATCTCGAAATAAAAATACAAATTGTAAAAACAGCTGGTGTCATAACAAAACTGGGGGCTCTTTGTGGGATATATTTCAAATTCCTTCATTGGTTTGTGTTGGTGAATCTTAAGGTTACGTGTACGAGAAGCAGTTTGAATTCTGGGGTTGGTGTGAGGTATTTCTAAGGTAGTGAGGCTGCAAAAACAGCTGTACCCATGGCTAAAACCATTTTCGGAATAGAAGATATAACTCTAATTGGGTTACTAAAAGTATCTAATGGTAAGTTAGCAGAGTTTGCGGATAGGTTGCAGTTGAGGTTACCTGTAGGGGCAGAGAAAGCAGCCATAGTTGCAGTGGTAGCACAGCATTTGAAGTTGGAAGTGATACCTGACACTAGTGAGTCACAGCTGGAGGCACTGAGATTTCAGTTGGAAATGAAGGAGGCTTGAATTTGAACAAGCAAAACGACTGAGAAAACTTGAATTGGAGGCAAATGAAAAGGAAAAATAATTGAGAATGGAAAAACTGTAACTGGAGGCAGCAGGAAAAGGGAAGACAGACTATTTTGCATGTACGCGAAAGAGCGCACAGATCTCCCTGAGGCAAAGTGCTGCCTCAGGGAGATCGGCTCCGATTGAAAACTTTAAATAAAGATGATTAAAAAATTTCCCTTCCATGTCCCCTCATGTGACACTGTCACATGAGTTGGGACGTGTCCATAACTTCCACTGAAACATTTCATAAAAATTTAAATACCCTCATGGAACCTCATCCCGCCTGTGGATGAGGTTTCATGTTTCTTCTGAAGCCCACCTGGGCTCCCGGCCTGCCCAAGGTTGGATGGGCAGATCCATTAATCATCTTGATTAGTTTGTTAATGGCCTTAATAGGCCGAACTGGGAATCTAAGTGATGCAGGGTGAAGTCGGGACCCATGCCTGGCGTATCCCCTCATCATTTTACATGTTGGCGAGTGGGCCCTGCCCCCACTCGAGGACGCTGCCCTAGGAGTTATCATAGTAGTAGTTTGTAGACCTATGTATGTGCTTAAAATCTTTTCTTCTATGAATAAATGTTTAATTTAGTTTTGTAAAGAAAAACCTCTAAGACTCTGTGGTCTAATTACTACTAAATTCAAGGCAGGCATCTTGAAATAAAAATACTAGTTGTAAAAACAACTGAGGCAGCTGTTTCAAGTTTCCCTCTGGGATTTGAGCTGCTCAGCATTTACTATCTGCTATGCCATAGTGATTCCCATATACCTTGACACCTTTAGAGTCTAAAATTCTATTTCCATTTTAAATATATTTAGTGACTTGGCTTGCACAGCTTTCTGTGGTAGAGAATTCTACAGGTTCACCCCCAATCTGAGTGAAGAGGTTTCTCCTCATCTCAGCCCTAAATGGCCTACCCCATATCCTGAGATTGTGACTGCTTGTTCTAAACTCCCCCCAACACCCCCCCCCACCAGCCAGAGGAAACATCATCCCTGCATCCAGTTTGTCCAGCCCTATCAGAATTTTATACACTTCATTGAGATCCCCTCTCATTCTTCTAAGCTCCAGTAAATACAGGCCTAATCCGTCCAATCTCTTCTCATATGACAATCCAGCCACTCCAGGGATCTGTCTGGTGAACCTTCGCTGCACTCCCTCTATGGCAAGTATATTCTTACGTTAAGGAGACCAACACTGCATACAATACTCCAGGTGTGGTCTCACAAAGGCCCTGTATATCTGCAGTAAGATATCCTCACTCCTGTACTCAAGTCCTCTTGCAATGAAGGCCAACATACCATTTGCCTTTTTAATTGCTTGCTGCACCTGCATGCTTGCTTTCAGTGATTGGTATACAAGGACACCCAGGTACCTTTGTACAGCAATATTTCTCAATCTATCACCATTTAAATAATACTCTGCCATTCTGTTTTTCAAACCAAAATGGATAACATCACATTTATCCATGTTATACTGCATCTGCCATGTATTTGCCCACTCACTCAACATATCTTGAAGCCTCTTAACATCTTTCTCACCACTCAGAATTCCCAGCTATTTTTGTGTTGTCAGCAAACTTGGAAATATTATATTTGGTTCCCTCATCCAAATCCTTGTTATATTTTGTGAATAGCTGGGGCCCATGTACTTATCCCTGTGGTACCCCACTAGTTCTGCCTGCCATCCCAAAAATAACCCATTTATTCCTACTCTGTTTCCTGTCTGCTAACCAATTCTCAATCCATGCCAATATATTACCCCCAATCCCATGGGCTTTAATTTTACACACTGACCTCTTATGTGCGACTTTATCAAAAGCTTTCTGAAAATCCAAATACACCACATCTACTGGTTCTCCCTTATCAATTTAGCTAATTACATCCTCAAAGAACTCCAGTAGGTTTGTTAACCATGATTTCCCTTTCATAAATCCTGACTTTGTCTAATCCTGTTGATATTTTCTAAGGGTTCTGTTATCACATCCTTTATAATAGGCTCTAGCATTTTCCTTGCCTCTGGTGCTAGGCTAACTGGTCTGTAATTCCCTGTTTTTTTCCTCCTCCCTCCTTTTTTAAATGGCGGGGCTACATTTGCCACCTTCCAATATGCCGGGACTGTTCCAGAATCTACAGAATTTTGGAATATGAAACCAACACATCGGTCATTTCCATGGGCACCTCTTTTACTATCCTGGGATGTAGATTATCAGGCCCTGGGGATTTTCAGCCCCATTAATTTCTGCAGCACCGCTTTTTTAGTAATACTAATTTCCTCCAATTCTTCCTTCTCACTAGAGCCTCACTTTCCTAGTATTTCTGGAAAGTTATTTGCGTCTTCCTCCATAAAGACAGAACTAAAGTAATTGTGTAATTGCCCTACAATTTCCTTGTTCTATTATAAATTCTCCCATTCCGGACAGTAAGGGGTCTACATTTGTCTTCACCAATCTTTTTCTTACATACTTATAGAAACTTTTACAGTCCTATTTTATGTTCCTTGTAAGTTTACTCTTATACTCTATTTATTTCCCTCTTAATCAGTCTCATGGTCCTTCTTTGCTGAATTCTAAACTGCTCCTAATCCTCAGGCTTGCTACTTTTTCCAGCAACTTTATATGACTCCTCTTTGGATCTAACACTGTCCTTAATTTCTTCTGTTAGCCATGGTTGGGCCGCTTTTCCGGTTGTGTTTTTGTGCCAGAAATGAATATAGAACTGTTGCAATGCATACATTCATTCCTTAAACATTAGCCATTGCCTATCCACCATCATGCCTTTTAATGAAGTGCCTCAATCTATTGTAGCCAACTCACTCCTCATACATTCATAGTTTCCTTTGCTTAGATTTAGGACCCTAGTTTCCGATTGGCCTGCTTCACTATCCAACCTAAGGAAGAATTCTATCATGTTATGGTCACTGTTCCCTAAAGGACCCCGCAAAACAAGATTGTTATTTAACCCCTTCTCATTGCACAAAGCCAAATCTAGGATAACATGTTCCCTCGTTGGTTTCTCAACATACTGGTCTGAAAAAAAACATCTTGTACACACTCCAGGAATTCATCTGCCACAGTATTGTTGCTAATTTGGTTTGCCTGGTCTATATGTAAATTAACGTCAACCCATGATCACTGTAGCACCCTTGTTACATCCATCTCTAATTTCCTGTTTCATATTCTCCCCTACCTTACCACCACTGTTTGGAGGCCTATGGACAACTCCCACTAATGTTTTCCACCCCTAATTGCTACTTAGCTCCACCCAGACTGACTCTACATCTAGATTTTCTGAGCCAGGTTTTCTCTTACTATTGCACTGAGATTATCCTTAATTAGCAATGCCACCTCTTCCTTTATGCCTGTCTGTCCTAGATATCAAATATGTTTGGATATTCAGTTCCCATCCTTGGTCACCCTGCAGCCACGTCTGTGTAATTGCTATCATTTTATACCTGTTTATAACTATTTGTGCGGTTAATTGGTCTACCTTATTGTGAATGCTTCGAGCATTCAGATAGAGTGCCTTTATACTTGTCTTTTTACACATTTTTTTTGTATTAGGCCCTATTTTCTGCTAGTCCTCGTTTCCTCCACCTTCCAATTTTCCTTTCTACTTTCCTGTCTTTCATTCCTATCTTTGTTTCCTTCTCTTGTGTCTCCCCGCACAGGTTCCCATCCCCCTGCCACTCTAGTTTAAACTCTCTCCCACAGTACTAGCAAATATCCCCGCGAGGATATTGGTCCCGGTCCTGCTGGGGTACAACCTGTCCGGGTTGTACAGGTCCCATCTTCCCCAGAATCAGTTCCAATGCCTCAGGAATCTAAATCCCTCCCTCCTACACTATCTCTCGAGCCACGCGTTCATCTGATCTGTTCCCCTATTCCTGATCCCGCTGGCACATGGCACTGGAAGTGGTCCTGAGATTACTACCTTTGAGGTCCTGCTTTTTAATTTATTTCTTAACTCCCTATATCCTGCTTGCAGGACCTCATCCCTCTTTTTACCTGTGACCTGGGCACTGATATGGAGCACGATCTCTGGCTGTTCACCCTCCCCCTTCAGGATGTCTTGCAGTCGCTCAGAGGCATCCTTGACCCTGGCACCAGGAGGCAACATACCACCCTGGAGTCACGTCTGCGGCTGCAGAAACCTCCACCTGTTTTATGATTGAATTGCCTATCGCTGTTGCTCTCACGCTCTTTTTTCTACCCCCCCCAAACTACCCCCTCACCCCCCCTCCCCCCCCCCCCCCCCCCCCCCCCCACCCCCACCACCCCTCTGTGCAGCTGAGCCACTTGTGGACCCACGGACTTGGCTCTCGCTGCATCCCCTGAGAAACCATCTTCCCAGCGGTATCCAAAATTGGGAATTCTGTCGGAGAGGGAGATGGACCCAGGACTCCTGCACTACCTGCCTAGTACCTTTACCCTGTCTGGCGGTCATCTATTTGCTTTCTGCGTGTGCACTCTTTACCTGTAGTGTAACTATCTCACTGTATGTGCTACCCATGAAGATATCAGCCTTGTGGTTGCTCCACAGTGACTCCAGCTGCTGCTCCAGATCTGAAACACGGATTTCAAGTAGCTGCAGCTGGAGACACTTCCTGCCCACATGGTCACCACAGATACTGGAAGTGTCCCTGTCTTCCCCACATTACCACAGGGATGGCATTCCACATGGCTGAACTCCCTGCCATGATTTACCCTTAAATTACTCCCTTTACTTTTACTTTCTCTAGTTTAGAGAATATCAAGGACAGTAGAAATATTCACCCAGTCCTACTTACCAAGACCGCTGCTCCTCTTTCTGAGGAAAGGAAGAAAATTAAAGGATCACCTCCTTCCCTCTTCACTAAACTCCCTCACTCACCAAACTCCAACTGAAGCAGTTATATGCAGTCCAAGGCAGCACTCAGTACAAACAAGACAGCACTGTAGATGGCCTGCTTTAACGCCCCCTGAATCCAGCTCCTGAAAACTTGTTTAAGCCAGTTATCCAATTAACTAGCTGCAAGCAGAGTCTGAATGAGCCCTGTTTTAAAGTTGGACTAAAACTTAACTTCCCCCAACCCAAACAGCAACTTTTAGTTAATTGTTTAAAGAAAGATTAGACTGTAGATAGAAATTAATCCTTAAATTAAATTAACTTTTAAAACTCCCTCACCCGCCAAACTCCAACTGAAGCACTTGAATGCAGCCCAAGACAGCACTCAGTGCTAACCGGGTGGGGAGAAGTAAACCCTGTAAAATTAATTCCAAAGTTATTAGTCCAGTAACATAAGTACTATCCGACAAATACTCAACTGCCCTGATAGCCATCCCATTTCTTTCTACATAATTGTGACTGCTGACTGCAGTCAGTCATAAGGTGAGCAGGCTTAATAGTGATTTCTCCCTCCCATAGTCAAATAGCTTATGATACACACCAGTGTCCATCCATGAATCACATCACTGGAAGAAAAAAAAAACTTGCATTTATATAGTATTTTCATGATCTCAGAATGTCCCTAATCATAATACAGCCAATAATTACTTTTGTTGCGTAGTCACTACTGAAATGTAGGATATGCAGTTGCCAATTTGCACAACATCAACTCCCACAAATATCACTGCAATAGTGAACAGATGATGTGTTTTAGTTATGTTGCTTGAAGGATAAATATTGGCCAGGACACCAAGCAGAACTCTGTCCTTCTTTAAAATGGCCTGTGGGATACCTTGCATTCACACAACAGGGTGAGCGGGGGCCTCAGTTTAACATCTCACCTGACATCTCACCTCCCTCTGTACAACAATGGAGCGTCAGCCTCAACTTTGTTCTCAACTCCTTGGAAAGAGGACTTGACACCACGAGCTTCTGTCTTAGAAGAAAGAAAGTGCCACAAGCTGAGCCACAAGACAGGAGGAGTGTGTGGGAGTGAGAGTGTGTGTGCAAGACAGAGTGACAGAGTGAGTGAGTGACAGAGTGAGTGAGTGAGCGAGTGAGCGAGCGAGCGAGCAGAGAGAGATTGCCGATGAGTGAATTTCTGGAGGGACTGTGTATAATGTTTCTATTGCACTTTTTTTTCCCTAAAAAACCTTTTCGATATTGAGAAGGAAATGCCACTGATATAATGTCCCGAGCTGGAAAAGAGAATAAATCACTGAAGCATTGAAAACTGACAGGAAACAAGCGTTTCTTAATAAATCCAACTTGGTCTGGATTAATAACAGTATCCAAAATCTGCCTGGAATCAAAATCTCTGAAGCTTGCACGACACATATTGCGACATTGGGTTTATTAGGCGGATGGGGCAGCTCAATGGACTTAAGGGTCAAGAAATATAGGTCGAAGGTCATTGATCAAGCATAAAGTTTACAGAATTATTCAGAAGCTGCCTTTAGTTACCCTCCTTTCAAATTTCTTCTCACACACAGCTTTAGCGATCTTGGAAATTATTGCATACTTAAAATAAAATGCATCGTGAATGGAGCCTTGCAGTGAAACGTGCGGGCATATTTCAACATAAATCTGTGGATTTAGGTCGTAACCTGCTTTCCTTCCACACTTACTTCATGTTTTATTGAAAACGTTATTCAGGGCGAGATAGAATTCTCCAGAAACTGGCAGCTCCTCGGGTACCTCATCCAACTGACCGCTCTTCATCAGCGGGCCGAGAATTTCAGGACCAGAGTTTGAATGTTGCCAGCCCCGTCTCAGGGCAGGCTGGGAGGCGGAAAGGCCGGCGAGATGACATGGGAAGGAGTTGGGTGTCATCCCTGAAATCCTCCCGCCGCCCTGCCATTTTTTCCAGTGGTGGGAAGAGGTGGCAGACAGGACACACGCCAGGAGCCAAGTGGTGCCAAAGTGGCCAATTAAGGGCCTCTTCCTGCCCTGGTAGAGAAGGGGGCTCCTGAACCTGAGGGGTGACTACCCATTGAAACCTGGTGCCTTCCCAGCAGCGTCCGTGGTGGGGTGAGGGGATCTCCTTGCTGGCAGTGCACAGTCCACAAACGGCGAGGACTGCCCCCACAGAGACAGTCCTGCCTTCCCTCAGCGACGTTCACCCTCGATGAACACCGGGGACAGTCAGGCAGCAACCCACTTACCCCTCTTCAGTGGTGCCTGGCCATCACTGTGCCCTTATCCGAGAGGAGCAGTCCCAGCAATAGCCACCACTAGTGATGGCATTGTTGAACTGCTGGCCCTCTGATTGGGCCAACAGTTCTTGAGAATGGACCACCAGGCTTAATAGGGGTAGTGGCCACAGTCGTGGCCATTTAATTGGCCAGCACCAGAAATATGCCTCCCCCAGTCCCACCGCTGGCCGGAGCGGGGACACCTCACACTTTCAATCCCAGCAGCGGGACTTTAATCCCTGTCATAAAATTCAGCCCCAGGTGTGCATGGGGTGGGGAGGGGTATTACAGACAAACCAACACACAAAATCGTGGAGATAAAAACAAAAAACTGCGGATGCTGGAAATCCAACACAAAAACAGAAGTACCTGGAAAAACTCAGCAGGTTTGGCAGCATCGGCGGAGAAGAAAAGAGTTGACGTTTCGAGTCCTCATGACCCTTCCACAGAACTTCTGTCGAAGGTTCATGAGGACTCGAAACGTCAACTCTTTTCTTCACCGCCGATGCTGCCAGACCTGCTGAGTTTTTCCAGGTAATTCTGTTTTTGTTTTACACAAAACCATGGTCTAGGCTGTGTTTTGTTCCTCAGTGATATGCAGAGATGACACACTCCAGGACTCCAGGTTATGTCTGCAGGGGGAGTTTTATTCAATGTTATAAAATGTTTGGTCTCATGTTTCCAGCTACTTGCCTTCAGTTTAGTTTCTCTGTTTCAGTAACCACTCCCAGGCTTAACTAATCACACACAGAGAGCAGAGAACACATAACAGATATACACAATAAAATGGCAAACAGTTGGACAATTGAATACAACACTGCTCAAGCTAACTATGATGCCTGAGTGTACATAGAATATCATCAATGCTTTTTGATCAACTGTGGTCTTTCCCAATAATGTTTTTGCCTTCCATTTACTTCAGTTGTTTAAAGGTGGTTGCAGTCTGATTTCTGGTACGTCTTTCGCTACAATCCCCAGAGAGATTGATAACATCTAAAGATAGATTTAAATTCCCAGTGACCAACTTAAAAGGAATTGTACAACAACGTTTCAAGTTTTAATACTTTTACTGTAACCAACAAACTAAAAGCAACTTAAACTGAACATTACTTAGTAAGCAACTAATACTCCAAAGCAAAGAAAAGCTAACCCTTAATTAATGTCAATGTGGCCAATGACCCCACAGCACATTCATATACTTTATAGCATGCTTTCCACAGAGTTGCAGCCTTTTCAGGAAGCAATCTAAAAGTCACTCCCTGCTTCCAACAGGTTCACATCTCCCCATTTCACCAAGTTATGAAGTTCCATGATCACCGAAGGTCATCTCCTCTGGTCATCTGAGAATTCCTGAACCAGCTTTTAGCAGTAAGGCCCACTCCGGTGATTTCCTCCTCAAAGCCTCGCCAGGGCTAAATCTTCCAATGTCCTAATCGCTGAGGGTCCCTTCTCTTCGAGCAGTGGACAAGCTTTCCCCATCATTCTGCCTGGTAGTTAACAGAGGAAACAGCCTTTTCTCCCTGCAGCCTGCAGCAACTGCTGTCCTGTCTTTGTCTCTCTCTCTCTCTCTCTCTCCTTCTCCCACTCCCAGTTCAAAGTCTTAGAAAGATACCCTACAATAACAGGAACATCTGCTTTGGGCTTTGGCTCCAGGTTTCAAACCTAGCATGTGCACATGAGACCTTGGTCCCAGTCTCCATGGTAACCAAGACACACAGGCTTGCTACCAGACACAACTCAAAGCAGATCACATGACTCCTTCATTACTCCATTTTACTTTAAGGGACAACCCAAAACATAATCGTGCTATAAAACCCTGCACTCATAGCACCTTTTCCAAACCATTTAAGATTTTGTTAGAAATGTCCAGTTAGATTTGCAATCTGAAAAAGAAAGATAGCATTCTCCCCAGGTTGGAGATACTCAAAATAGTTAAAACCCTTCACGTTCCAGTGGACAAATTCCAAAATGTTTTGTTATTGACCATTAATATTCGATCAAACTGACGCAATCTCTGCAAGTGGATGAAACTCCCTCAAACAGGGCCAGCTATTAATTGGCATTGCCTGGGCATGGACTCAAATTCACAGCCTTGGCTTAGAAAGGTTGCTCTTGTATGGTGGCATCACAAAAAAATAAAAGTTATTCAGCATAGACTTTATTTTTACTTACTTAAGTTTTCCTGGCATCAGTCTCAGAGTTATGATTCTTAACTCTTGGCATCCCAATGCTTTGCTTCTTCCATCCACCCAGAGAGCAAGATGGGCTTGGCTGAAGACCTCGGTTATGCTTCTGGTGCACTGCTCCATGAACAGAAAGCAGGACAGATGGTTGCCTTTTGTCAAGTTTGACTGCTCACAAGACCAGCAGGCGGTGTGGAATGAGAAGAGGCCGATATGGCTCTGTGAGCATTTTCCATCCAAAACATTATGCATTGTGGCATGGGATCATTAACGTTTCTGAGGGAAGTGATTAGAAGAACTACAGTTGAAGCTTTCAATCCTCCTACAGGAACTGAAGCAGGCCATTTACCCTCAAGCTGTTCCGCTATTCAATTACAGCAAGGCGAATTTGTATCAAAGCTTAAGAAGTATTTAGATATTCACTTGCGTTGCCATAGCCTCCAGGGCTATGGGCCAAGCACTGGAAAATGGGATTAGTGTAGTCAGATCCTTGTTGACCAGCACGGACTCAATGAGCCGAATGGCCTCATTCCATGCTGTAAACGTCTGTGAGTCTACAGTCACTCTAATGTAGCAAAACGTGACAATGAGCGATTATCAACTAAAATATGATGCTCCACAATAAAAGCAATGGCCACACCAACCAGCTCCAACCAAACAAACAAGACTCGTTCATTTGGGAACAAGGATGGGGGTGGGGGGAATGGAGTGGTGAAAAGAGATGAATTTAACGGCATGATTTTGAGTTCGGCCGGTCGGCAGGGCCAGGAGTGGTCGGGAAACGAGCCAATGAACGGCCAGCCAGCGTGAAAGGCGCGCTGAAATGCTCAGTTGTGCCGGGAGGAGGGTTTAGCGACCGAAGTCAACATAGGCACGGGGGGGAGGTGGGGAGCGCTTACAGAAAGTTCCCTGAAGGTAGAGAGCTGCCTCAGGGAGCTGAAGAACCCAAAAGCCATGAATAAAGATTTTAAAACACCGGGAAGAAATCTGAATGCGTCACCTAAAAACTTATGGATGCTGAAAATTCTGTCCAAACATTTTTGTCTTTTTTAAAAAATTAATCTCGGAAACCTCATCCTGCCCTTGGATGAGGTTTCCTCAAAAAGGCAAAGGCCGCCTGGTCGATTCACCCGCCCGCCAACCGTAATGTTGGACGGGCAACGAAAAGTCCACAGTTAAAAGCAAAAAACTGCAGATGCTGGAAATCGAAAACAAAAACAAAAATAGCTGGAAAAACTCAGCAGGTCTGGCAGCATCTGCGGAGAGGGACACAGTTAACATTTCTAGTCCGTATGACTCTTCAATAGAACTAAGTAAAAATAGAAGAGAGGTGAAATATAAGCTGGTTTAATGGGGGGTGGGTGGGACAAATAGAGCTGGATAGAGGGCCAGTGATAGGTGGAGATAACCAAAAGATGTTACAGACAAAAGGACAAAGAGGTGTTGAAGGTGGTGATATTATCTAAGGAATGTGCTAATTAAGGGTAGAAAGTAGGACGAGCAAGGTACAGATAGCCCTAGTGGGGGTGGGGTGGGGTGAAGGGATCGAAATAGGCTAAAAGGTAGAGATAAGACAATGGGTGGAAATACATTTAAAAATAATGGAAATAGGTGGGAAAAGAAAAATCTATATAAATTATTGGGAAAAACAAAAAGGAGGGGGAAAAAAATCAGAAAGGGGGTGGGGATGGAGGAGGGAGTTCATGATCTAAAATTGTTGAACTCAATATTCAGTCCGGAAGGCTGTAAAGTGCCTAGTCGGAAGATGAGGTGGTGCGGTTCTCAGTAATTGCTACGTTAATGGCCTTAATAGGCCTCTTAATTGTCGACGGGCATACTGCCAACTCTCACGCGTGCCCACCAGCCGAAATATCGCACGAGTGTGCGATGATGTTGGGCGAAGATGAGCTATTTCACGCACAGGTGTGTGCCGGGCACGTACCCACTCACCGAGTGAAAAATTCTGCCCTAAGTTACCGATCCGACTATCCTCCAAACCATCATCTGCAGGAGCTGTCAGCTGGATCTTCCTCTATTACAAAGTAAAATAGCAGTTTTTCAACAAGGGGGCCTGCTGTGCCATTTTACCTGAAATAATTAATACTTGTACAATATTTGGCAGTCACGGCATTATGGGGGAGACATGGCCACCGTGGAACCACTCATTATTCATCAGAAAACCTTTCAATTTTCCTTCTCTCACAAGGAGAGAAGCTGAAATGACAAAGTGTAATGTCACAAAGCCAGCAATAAACCTCAGACAAATGAGCAGTCAGCTCAGATTTCAGAAGGAGCAGAACATTCAACTCAATGTTAATGTAGAAAAGAATTAATTTTCCATAAGTCTCTACACGCCAACAGAAATGATGGCACCTCTGAAGAATATTCTGGCAGCTGAGTAATAGATTTATAAGTGTTCAGTCAAAAAGATGCCTATTGACTGTGAGAGGACCACAATAGCACAAACCGATTTTACACTTGAATTTAGGAAATGCCTTTTTATCTCTCCCAAGTTTAATATATTTAATGAGCTCAATTTCCCTAAAAGAAACTTCAGGTACAAAATGTGACAATTATTTATTTCACGCTAGAAAAATTGGCAGCAGAATATTTGGTTCCAGCACAGTTTAGAATTGCTTCCAAGTTCCCAAAATGCAAAACCCTTTGAAAATCAAGTAGACTAACGCATTCTTGAATTTTTTTTTTTATATATTTATGCTTGCAAGGTATTGATCTTCGATTCTGAATGCTTTGCCTGGACATATGGAGATGTAACTTTATTAATACAGAGCTATCTCTGCATGCACCCTAGTAGTAATGTCCTGGACTAGTAATCCAGAGGCCCAGGCCAATGCTGTGGGCACATGGGTTCAAATCCCACAGCAGCAATTAACAAGGAATCTACAACTACAAAGCTAGTTTCGCTAATGGTGACCACAAAACTATCATTGGTTGTGGTTAAAAATCCATCTGGTTCAGCAGTGACCAGCAGCTCCAAGCTCGTCCTGGCTGCTGCTAATGACTCCACATCACATCTGGCTACCTTCTGGAAATATGCTCAGGTGGAGTTGACTCCTCCAACTCCTGGAGAAATCCCAGTGGCTGTTGAAAGCTTCAAGGGTGATGTGGTTTTACATTGGGCAGGTCATTGGCCGAAGAAGCCTGACTGGATATAATGCCTGAACTCTACCCTGTGTTGGACCAGCATTCCATTGTAAACGAATGAATAATATTTCAAATTAAATAAAGCCATTATTAGGACTTAAAAATATATATCCTTTTAGGGAAGGAAATCTGTCATCCTTACCTGGTCTGGCCTATATGTGACTCCAGACCCACAGCAATGTGGTTGACTCTTAAAAGCCCTCTGAAATGGCCTAGTTCAAAGGCAATTAGGGATAGGCAATAAATCCTGGCCTTGCCAGCAACGCTCACATCCCACGATCGAATTAGAAATACACAGACACAGGAAAGGGGCTACATACTGTCAGTCGATCATTGACATCAGTTGATCCTCATCTGAGCCTGCAACATAAGTGCACCAGGAATAAATGTCACCAAACAAACTGGAAAAATAACCAGTTCAGACCAGTACCGCTTATAATATCACAAGTATTTCTGGCAGTTCCTACTGGTCTTCAATTAGCAGTTTGGAACTGGAATTTATTGGTGCCAGTATTGGTACAAATTCTGATTCAGGCTTGAGAAGGTTCTCTGAATGTCTTGGTGGGACACAGTTGCAGTGTAGCATGGCCTCAGCTTAAAGGTTGGTTCTGAAATGACTGGACAGTCCGCAAGTCTGTATCAAGGTACAAAACTGTGAGGTAAAGAGCAGATATGAAGCCAGATAGGGTCATGAAGCAAAACACCAGATTGGAGCACTTGACGTATTCACTCCAACGCCTGCTTCAGTCTTTACAAGTCTCCTTAAATTTGAAACACACTGAGGCAATGGCTTGTCCACAAAAAAATTTCTTCTAAGACAACTCCAAGATTGATGGACAGTTCATATGTTTTCTCTCTGTCTCTGAAGTAATTGAGTTAAGTCGGCAGGTACATAGGCAGTTTCCAGCTGGCGCGGAGCTAATTTCTTGTTGCTAAGGCTATCTGTCTTTATCTATATGGTCTGTAACGACATTGAATTTAACAATTTCTTAAGCTTGCTAGAGCCCAACTTACATCAAACTCTAGATGTAGTTTCGCTGCGCTCTGCTGTCTTTCCATGAAGCATTTCATGTTGTGGAGAATGCAGACAAGTTCAGTTTCAAAGGACCCAAGGCCTGTTCATCTTGGACAAGTGACGCAGGAGAATTACAACTTAATCAAAAAGTGCTTGTGACATATTCAGCGGCACGAGGCAGAACCTTGTGGAAGCAGTGGGACCTCGGCCGCTGGCTGGAGAGCCGGTGCAAGCCCCGAGTCGCCTTTTTTCAGGAAACACCGGCCTGTTCCACTCAGCAGGCAGGTCTTTCCCGGGATCGAGGACCCCTGGGGACAGACGTTCCACCTGCTGAGAGCCGCCAGCTCTGCTGGGGAGGTGGCAGCTACTCATGGTACGACACCCACTCGAGTTCCAGGGTCATCGCTGGACCCCAGGCCAGGGGCGAGTAATGGCAGGAGGGGTGCCATGGGGCATGGGTTGCATGAGGTGGGAGTCAAGCAGCATGGGCAGGGGGTGGTTTTCAGTGGCCCTCCCCGCACCCCCCCCACTTCCTGATGTCAGGTCCCTCGATCATGCGGTTGACTCTTAAAAGCCCTCTGAACAAGGGCAATTAGGGATGGGCAGTTAATGCAGGCAGGTGTTTCCAACGAATAAAAAAAAAGTGTAACTTTTTGGAAAATTAATTTTATGGGTTTTATTGTCCATTCCTAAAATAAATAAATACATTTTTGAAAAAGGTTAATGGACACGTCCCAGCTGATGTGACAGTTTCACATGAGGGGGCGTGTCCTTACAATTTTTTTTCACCTTTATTAAATATTCCAGAACCTAAACCGATCTCCCGGAGACACCTTTGTGCCCCAGGGAGATTCCTGTGCTCTTTCACGTACGTGCGCGGAAGAGCGCAGGCCCCTACTCAGGGAATCCACCCCCCCCCCCCCCCCCACCTCGCCGGCCGCACAGGGAGCACTTCCGGGTGTGCGTCACGCTGGGCGGGCCTTACCTGGTCCCGCCCAGGTAAAATGTCGAGGCACACCTGACCGAGGGCGCCGATCGGGTTCACGCTAGCTCCTGCTCACCCCTGCCCAACACCCCACTGCCCTCCCTCCCCGATAGATGCAGTTAAGAAAAAATAAAATAAACCCACGGTTGGGGGGGTGGGGAGGAGTGGAAGGATATGCTGATGGAATTAGAGGAAGCACAGTTGGGGGAAACTTTAAGAGTAAACACTGACATGGACCTGTTGGGCCAACTAGAATGTATAGCACAGAAACAGGTTATGTACTATATTATTTCACTGTATATTCCTTTTAAGTTAAAACACATAATGCATTCATCTACATAACGTATCCCAAATAATAACTTATTTTCTTGAGTCTAGTATGGCGCCAAATGCCATAATTAAAACATAAGAGTGGCTCTCAAACTCATGCTAGGCTTGAAGATATCCTGCATTATAAGCCTGACGCTTTTGCCCAAATTTCTCAACATTTCTCCTAAAAGGATACTACAGTGATGCGACTAATCAGTCACTACGCATTCCTACATTTAGAAATATGTTGACAGGTCTTCCAAAATACTTCAAAGCAGCGTTTGGTTAAATTCAAATCTACCATCGGTCCAGTGTTTAATAATTAGTTAAAGAGAACTCCTACTAAGGTTTATTTCCCCCCCCCAGTTGAGAGATATAGGCCTAGAGTTTCATCCTTAAGTCAGGCAAAATTCCCGACTTGGTCCCCCTGCTATGGGACAGAACGCCCGCAAAGGTGGGATCTTTATTGCCGGCAGATGGGTGTGGGCTAGAGTCAGGCCATTCAACCTGGGAAAAAGCTTTTGAAGGAAGCCACAGTACTTACTGGGTGTCGAAGCGGCCAACCTCGGTGTTGTAGGACTTTGTCCTAGTTAAAATAAAAAACACAAAGTCCCTCCAGCCCTCACCCTCCAAATACTCTGCACACCCCATCCATACTACCTCATGCTCCCCACCCAAATGCATGATCCCTGATGCCCTCTATGCCAAGCTCTGCCCTTCCACCAGCCTTCTATGGACCTTCGTGGCCGGCCCCCTCGCCAAGCTATAGCACTTCCATGCCTATTGACACACCATACACTGTCTAAAACCAAGATACCCTATAGTGACAGTAAGTTGTGTAAAGGAAAGCTTTTTTAAAAAAAAATAATTAATCCGTATCTTTCACCTATGTTGAAAAAATGTCATTTCGCCCTAAGCTAACATCATCCAGATCCTTTAAGTGATCAATAAAATCCACAAATCCTTGAAACCACTTAAGTTTGTGCAGTGATATGACACAGCAATTGGTAAAGGCTGAGTTGTTTAAATCCCAGAGGGAAACTTGTACAACTGTCATAACCTATATATTCAATTGGTATGTTTGAGATGCAGCTCTGAATTCAGGAATAAGACCACCGAGCCTCAAAATTTTTTTATATAAAACTAAATTAAACATTTACTAATTTAACAAATTAAACATATACACATGTCTACAAATTACTACCATAATAGCTTTTAAACAAATCCTCAAATTAAGCACCCCCAGGTAAATCTTCACCAAAGCAACAATAACCCATAGACTTTAAACTGACACCAGGCAAAACACATTTGACCATACAAATTCAAAATGAGGTTCCTTTCAATCTATTTCCTTTGCAGATACAATTGTAGATTTACAGGCTGGTTAGATCTTAAATGCCTCCAACTCACACGCACAAACACCTTTCTGTTTATACCCAGCTCCCCCTTTGAATGTACATTTTCCATTGTATAACTAGGTTTTTTTAATTTTACCTCTCCTAACAATAATCCTTTCATTCCACCTATTTTATTGGTAATATAAACACATTGCTTGGCATCTCCCAAGTAGGTGCAAGATTTTACTCATTCTTTTGAATGGTTTATTCAACAAATTCAAATTGCACTTTACCTTTTAACTTCTTCACGTTTATCTAATTAGCATCTCAAAACTACTATACATCAAAGCACCCAGACAGCTGGCTTTAATCCAATTAAGACACTCACATAAACACAGGCCATACAACAATTCAAATTAAAAAATAGTTTCCAACAACATTATGGACATTAATATCTCTTCATGACAATAAACAAACATTGTGAAATTGACAGCAATGATCAGAGAGCCTGAGTTGTCAATCAAGCAATGTTCCCACTGGGGTACACAGGTGTTTCAACTAGAGCAATAGATGCCTGGGCTGTGCACCAAGCATACATAATGAGGTTTGGCTGGGAGCCCAGGCATCCATTAAGCTTGTTGAAACACCTGAGCCCAAGAAATAGAAACATTGATTGACAGCTCAGGCTCTCTCATCTCTGCTGTCAATTTCACAATGTTTGTTAAGTGATTGGGAGGTTTTGTGGGATTTTTTTTATTGATACTTTAAAGGGTCTGGATGATTGACACTTTTATTAGCTTGTGGTGAAATAACTTTTTTTAAACAAACATACTGTCACTACAGGGCTCATTGGTTCCAGGCAGTGCATAGTTGGCCAATGGGCATGGAACTGCCAGAGCTTGGGATGGGGGCATGAGGGGCCATGAGGCATGAGTGGAAGGGCAGAGCTTTGCATGGGGGCACAAGGAGGACCTTTTGAAAGTAGCTTTTAAAAGGTCCTCTCATGCTGCAGGCATGGCTCCATGAAAGCGGCGGAGGAGTAGGAGATACCTATATCCACAATGGAGCCAGCCAGGTCATTTAAAGGCACTTCCAAAAAAACCAACAGCCCGGCAATAAGGTTAGGAATCCCGGAATAAGGACGCACACGCCATCTTGAAAGGCTTTGCGAGCCATCCCGGCTGGGTGAAAATCCAGGCCGTAGATTCATACAGCACAGGATGCCATTCAGCCCATCAAGCCCTATGCTGACTCGTTGCAAGAACTAACCAATTAGTTCAGCCACTCCCTGCATTTTCCCCATAGCTCAGCAAATTTTCCTTCAAAAGGAAATTGGATCAAACTTGAAACAGAGTGACTATCAAAGTGGCATTCCGTCCCTTTTTCAGTTAGCACATTCCAGAACATAACTCACTACAGGAAAAGAATCCCATTACCCCTTTCTTTCAATGGTCGCGAAATGGGGCTTAAATGAGCAGTTTTGGCAATTTCATAATGTTATCAGGATGAAGTCAACTTTTAGATTTGCAGGGACATTTAAAGACTTACTGTTGAAGTATTTATAGCATCTTTGTAAGGAAATTCTAATCATGTTGCTTTGCTGTCAACATTACCTGACAAAAACACCCAGGAGGACTCCAGACTTGTCTGAATTCCTGACAGCATTTTTTCACTTCAATAAAATTCAGATTGAAATGCTCCACCAGAGTTGGCAAAGTCATATCCACAATCTTGATGATTGAAGAGTGCTTACATCATTAAGAAGTACAAATTGAATATTGCAACGAACATGGTAATGATTAAACTGGGCTCTCCAAAATGTTAATTAGCAAGTAACTGAAGGCAAGCATACCATCCCACGGAAGGTGCCCTGAATCTGAAGAAACATTTCCTGTTGTTGCAATTTTGGGTTCTTTGTTGATACCTCTCTTGGTTTAAAGATGTTCAGCTGGTCACCTAAGTGGTTTGAGCTCCACGTTTATGGAAAACCGACTTCTGTGGTCACTTCTGTCATAGCGAGCGATCCTGATTGGTCATTTTCCAGGAGTTTTGTACCACCTATAAACGCCCACCCCCATGGTCCTAGTAATGGCCATCCAATATGCCCATCATGGTGTGCCACCCTCATACAATTGGAAAGTGAACAAACCCAATTACTTGTCTGCAGGATTCTTGACCAAACAGCCTTTCCCCTCTTCCTCCCATCTCCAACACATTTGTAACTAAAAAATGCACATCATTTTTATAAACATCTCCAAAACTGTTCTCCAGGTTTGCTCACAGCAGTGCCCTGGAGATACATCATATCTCCAGGACAATCACACAGGGATAACATCCCTAGTATTAGCAAGACCCAGGCACACAGGACATTGAACTTGATGAGCACAGTTGTATTTATGTATTGGTACAAAGATGTGCAACATACAACGGACAAGTACTAACTCACACCAATCGGTCATCTTGCTATACTCACCGTCAAAAGGTTTGAGGAATTACCTTTATGTAAGGCAGAGACCGGTTCCAGATCCCAAAGGAGATTAGCGATAAGTGGATCTACAAACCGGTTCTACCAAACAGAACAGAGGACCATCCCTTGTGCAATCTGCTGCTGCTTAACTGTATTTGCTGGGGCTGTAAGAGAGGTTTTTATACAAAAATACTGACACCAGATAGCAAGAGGCATCTTCCTGCATCAGCGGACCAACTGCACATGCAATCATTAACTCTGTTTCTCTCTCCACAGACGCTGCTCAGACCTGTTCAGTATTTCCAGCTTTTTCTGCTTCTATTGTCCATTGTTCGATCACTGGGAAACCATCTTGCATATTATGGCCTCTCATTTGAATGCAAGTCTACAACCAAAGGTTGTTAATATGACGATCACCTTGTTAAAACCAACTGCTATTTAAACAGGTAATCGGCATTGATTATCCTATCAAAATAGAATAAAAAGACAACAGCTGGAACACTCGGTGTGGAAGATATTTGGAAGTCAGTGGCATGGAGGAGCTGTCTTGAAAATAAACCAGTTTAAACCAAAAGACCAGCCTGGATTAATTCTTCCACCACAACCTCTTATTGTGAATAACAAAAGGGTGGGTTGAGAAGCCAACCCCTTCTTATGTGGATTCTTAGTCAAAACACATTTTAAAAGGCCTCATCACCAAGTCCTTTCTATGGAAAGAATGCACAAAGAACCCTAAGTCATCTTTCACTATTACTGTAAATACGAAAGATCCCCTTGTTTTACTAGGATGGTGAACACATTTTTGAAAGATTATTTTGCCGTTTCAGGCTTCAGTAGAATTCATCTGGGATGCAAAAGACACCAGGCGTTAGGTCCTTATTACTGTGTGCGACATTAAAGATCTCCTCAGTTTGCTACCTTTAACATCATTCTTTTCTACCACAGAACTTGGGGAGGGTCAACATAAAGAAAAAAAATAGTGGGTGTGTCACCCCCTCTCCTCCTACACAACCTACCCTAATGCAGTGACCGGGGATCAACTACCGGCCTTACCCAACCCGCTTTCACTTGCTTGCTTATAAAATTACAATGCTGTTGCTCCTGCTTATGATGGCTTTTGCATACTTGCACATGCGAGTGTCGGCTTGGTTGTGTGACACCCTGGCTGTGAGAGGTGGGGATGAGGTTTCTGGCCTGTTCTCTTGTCTGATCTCACCCTTGCTGTTGTGCGTTTTGGACCCGCCGACAGACCACACATTTAAAACCACCCATAACGCACCTAATAGCTGGATTAGCAATAAAACGGGAAATAGTCTTGGGACCAGCTCACCTCTGCACCCCCTCCAGTGGTAAAACTGGCAAAATTCTAAACACAAGAGGCCAAAGAACCACTACAAGGTACAATATTTGCATGTAGAACTTTAGGGGCAAGAGTAGGCCTTTCAGCCTTAGCCTGCTCCGACATTCAGTAAGGTCATGGCTGATCTGCTTGTGGTCTCAACTCCATTTTCCTGTCAGCTCCCCATAACCGTTGGGTCCCTTGGGCAGAATTTTGCCCTCGTCGGACGGGCTCAGCGGGGCCGAGTGGGGGCGGTCGGGAAGCTGACCACCGCCCGCGATCGGGGCCCGATCGCGACTTGACGCTGGTGGGCTAATTAAGGCCTACACAGCCTGAAACATGTGCTGCAGCGCTCAGCGCTGCCTGGGGGGGTGGGGGGGGGGGGTGGGGGGATGTGGGGAGGGTGAGCACAGGAAAGCCCCGAGGCACAGAGCTGCCTCAGGGAGATGAACAACGAAAATAAAGAATTTAAAAATGTTTATAACATGTCCCCTCCTGTAACGCTGACACGTGAGCAGGGGGCATGTTAGAAATTAGTCTGAAACATGTTCAATTTTTTTACTCACTGAACGAAACCTCACCCCGCCCGTGGACGAGGTTTCGCCAGAAGTCCAAAGGCCGCTGGGCCTTTTCGCCTGCCCGCCAACAGTGGGGTCGGACAGGCAGCAAAAAAATTTAATTTAATTGGTACTTTAATGGCCTTAATAGGCCTGTTAATTCTTGGCGGGGCGCGCTGCCGACTGAAACATCGCGCAAGCACCCGATGGCATCGGAACGCTCACCCGACATGGTCACACGCCATTTTACGCTCGCTCGGGTCAACCGTGTGCCTGCCTGACGGGTGAAAAAAATCTGGCCCTTGTCTACCAAAAATCTGTCCAACTCCGCCTTGAATAAATTCAATGACCCAGCCTCCACTGCTCTCTAGGGAAGAGAATTCCACAAACTAACAACCCTCAGAGAAAAACTTCTCTGCATTGTCATCCTAAAAGGTGGGGGGGGGCCTCTTATCCTTAAACCGTATCCCCTAATTGACTCTCCCACAAGTGAAAACACCCTCCCGGTATCTACCCTATCAAGTCCCCTCAGGATCTTATATGTTTCAGTAAGATCACCTCTCATTTTTCTAAACTCCAATGGTTATAGGCCTAACCTGTTCAACCTCTCTTCATAAAATAAGCCCCTCATCCTAGGAATGAGGGGAGTAAATGAGTGTACCTTATGATGATTCTACAGACTAAAACATCGCATTAACCAAAACAGCTCTTTTTTCCTCAAATCACTTAATACCCTAATTATAGAGATTCAGTTATCCAAACATTCAATTATCAGAGGTAATTTTTCTCTTCAGTAGTCCAGGTAATCCAAAGTGTGCTGCAGATCCTGTCAATCTAGGGTGATGAAGCTGCTGCAGAAACCCATTATTACCGTCAGTCTCAGAGGCAAAAAGCCCTGATATATCGAGTTGAAATAATATGCTTTAAGATGTGATTAACACACATTTACCACTGGCCAGTAATTATTATATGCCATACAAAAACAAGGATTAATGAATGTTTGTCTGCCTCCCTCGCTCACTTTTTCTCCTTCAGGAACCTGTACTGCCTTGAAGGACAAGGGCAGCAGACACATAGGAATGTCACCAGCTCAGAGTGACCCTCCAAGTCATACATAACCCTGACTCTTCATGGTCACACACAGCAAGGTCCCACAAACAGCAGCATGATAATGACCAGATCAGCTGTTTTAGCGATGATGACCACCAGAGAGAAATGCACTGTACTTCTTTGAAGCAGTTCAGTCAGTGGTAGGGAAATTATTGGGGAAGATTCTTCGTGACAGGATTTACTTCCATTTGGAAGCAAATGGGCGTATTAGTGAGAGACGGCATGGTTTTGTGAAGGGGAGGTCGTGTCTCACTAACTTAATCAAGTTTTTTGAGGAAGTGACAAAGATGATTGATGATGGAAGAGCAGTGGATGTTATCTGCATGGATTTCAGTAAGGCCTTTGACAAGGTCCCTCATGGCAGACTGGTACAGAAGGTAAAGTCGCACGGGATCAGAGGTGAGCTGGCAAGATGGATACAGAATTGGCTTGGTCATAGAAGACAGAGGGTAGCAGTGGAAGGGTGTTTTTCTGAATGGAGAGCTGTGACTAGTGGAGTTCCACAGGTATCAGTGCTGGGACCTTTGCTGTTTGTAGTATATGTAAATGATTTGGAGGAAAATGTAACTGGGCTAATTAGTAAGTCTGCAGACGACACTAAGGTTGGAGGAGTTGCAGATAGTGAAGAGGATTGTCAAAGGATACAACGGGATAGAGATTGGTTGGAGACTTGGGCAGGGAAATGGCAGATGGAGTTTAATCCGGACAAATGAGAGGCAATGCATTTTGGAAGGTCTAACACAGGTAGGAATTATACAGTAAATAGCAGAACCAGTTAAGTGCTTCAACGGGCAGAGGGATCTGGGCGTACAGGTTCACAGGTCACTGAAAGTGGCAACGCAGGTGGGTAAGGTAGTCAGGAAGGCATATGACATGCTTGCCTTCATCGGCAGGGGTATTGAGTAAAAAAGCTGGGAAGTCATACTGCAGCTGTATAGAATCTTGATTAGGCCACTTGGAATATTGCATGCAATTCTGGTCGCCACATTACCAGAAGGATATGGAGGCATTGGAGAAGGTGCAGAGGAGGTTTACCAAAACGCTGCCTGGTCTGGAGGTTATTAACTATGAGGAGAGGTTGGAGAACTCGGATTGTTCTCACTAGAGAGATGGAGATTAAGGGGCGACTTGATAGAAGTTTACAAAATTATGAGTGGCATGGACAGAGTAGATAGTCAGAAGCTTTTTCCCAGGGTGGAAGAGTCAATTACTAGGAGACATAGATTTAAGGTGAGAGGAGAAAACTATAGAGGAGATGTGAGGGGCAAGTTTTTTATGCAGAGGGTAGTGAGTCTCTGGAATTCGCTGCCAGAGGAGGTGGTGGAAGCAGGTATAATAGTGATGTTTAAGAGGCAGCTTGACAAATACATGAATAGGATGGGAGTAGAGAGATACGGACTCCAGAAGTGCAAAATGTTTTAGTTTGATAGGCAATATGATCGGCGCAGGCTTGGAGGGCTGAAGGGCCTGTTCCTGTGCTGTACTTTTCTTTGTTCTTTGTTCAGTTGCACAAGACCCATCCGAGATGGGGTCTCAGTTTAGTGTCTGCTGCAAAAGACAGCATCTCCGATAGTACAGCACTCTCTCAGGACTGCACTGGAATGTCAGATTAGATAATATGCTTGACTCTCTGAAGCTGGGTTTGAATGGATATCCTTCTTACAGATAGGTTTCTGAGGGGACTTGACAGGGTCGGCTCTGAGAGGATTCTTCCTCGCATGGGGGAAATGTAGAATGAGGGGACACCGATTAAAAGTAAGGGGTTTCCCATTTAGTCAGGAGGAATTTCTTCCCAGAGGGTTGTTCTTGTTTAGAATTTCCTTCCGGAGCCATTGAATTTCTTCAAGGCCAAGCTAGATAGATCTTTAATCAACAAGGGAGTCAATGGCTATGGGGAACAGACAGGAGAGTGGAGTGAAGGCCACAGTCAGATCAGCCATGATCTTACTGAATGGTGTAACAGTCTTGAGGAGCCAAATGACCTTTTCCTGCTTCTATTTCTTATGTCCTTAGTGGCTAAGGCTGGAGTGCTACAAAGTGACCACAGAAGACATTAAGTGCTGCTCGGATTGATTTATTTTGGTTATCAATTTGTTAGTGCTTAACATGGGTCATCTATCCCAAGTATACAATCCTCCCAATTTACACTGCGAAACTGGTTCAAAACCAAGTTGGTTGCATTATGAAACCAGCTCTATATAATGAAGGTTGAGTTTCACTACATTGTTGTAATAGAAACAGACAGTCAGCATATAGAGTTTCATAAACTGGCACGCAGATGCGTAATTCACTTAGCTACAGAAAGAGGTCCAGAGGTGCTGACTGCACACTGATCAGAAATTGGCTTATTTAATTCAAGAGAGAAGAAAAAGAGTTAAAGTTAACTGAAGGCAAGAAGCGGAGCGTCCTTCACACATGTAGGACACAGCGCATCAAACATTCTGCTCCCTCTAGTCGGAACAAAGGCAGTTTAATTGTGCCTCTCCATTTCACTGCTGAGAATAGGCACCAATTTCACAACTTAAACAGGGTGAGCCTATCCTTGATAATCATATATTACCACAATCCATACATGTTCCTCCAAACACTGGTAAGAATTACAGGTCCCTGATAGTTCATGGGGAATTGCACTGATACATTAAAACAGTAAGCCAAACAAATCAAGGAAATCCCAGACACAGGCCTTTATTTGTGGGACTGAAGTGGGGGCATTACAGCCCTCTCAATGTCTTTATGTTAGGAAGAGGCAGAGGCAACAAAGTGCAGCCAGTGTTACCGCTCTTAACGACTAATCAACAATTGCTGCTGGAACGTGCGTGTGATGATTGGTAACAGCCAGATCGGGTTTGACTGTGAGGCATTCCTGAGTTGAATAGACTGCTGTTATTAGCCTCCGAGACTTGCAAAACAGAAAATTGGCCAGTTGGGTAAGATAGGAAGATGGCTGATGGAGCCCACCTCGTACCACAGCAGTGCTCCCACACGCACACAAAGAAGGAGGAAGTAAATAGATAGGAACAGTGCTTCAATAAGCAGTAGAGGTAGCCAACCCTCCAGAATTATCCTGGATTTTCCAGGAATCAAAGGTAAACATCTTGGACACAGCTCCAAGCAATCTGAGAGTGGGGGAGGGGGGAGGGTGAAATCAAAAATTGTCAAATTTCTTTTCATTCCTGTCAATGAAAAAGAAACTGTAAATGACAAAATGCTGTTTGACTGGGTAAGGGGCAGAGGCAGAATTCCTCCCCCCAACCCCAACCCCATGCCCACCACCCCCCACCCCCCCCCCCACCCCCAACAGTCTTCATGACCCTGACATCAGGGTCAAGTGGAGGGGTCAGAAGGGTGTGACCTGGATGTGATTTTCTATGACTTGGCCAATTATTGGCCAAGGATGGGATCTCACAGATGGAGGGCCAATAGAATGCCCTCCAGCTCCAAAGAGTGAGCAGGCGACCTTTCCGGGTAGGTAAGAGGGAGAATTCCATCGCTTCGAGGTGCTATCCCTTCAACTTTCCACTGTTTAAAAAAAATTCCCTTAGCTCCTGGGCCACCAGGTGAACTCTGGCTGCAACTGTAGTCAGACAGGCGGGGAGGGTTTCAAAGCCTACCTGGAGCACTGCAACCACCCACCCCACCTCGTGACAGCAAACCCCCCCTCCCTCACCCCCCACCACCCCTCCAACCCCACTGCCCACAGTCTGCTGCCAGGGAGCCCCCGACAACTCAGGAGGCCTGGGGACCAACTGGGAAATTCAAGTGGGCTTCTGAAAATAGGCCTTTCAATAGCCTTAATGGGTGACCTGCCATTTGCAGGAAGGTATTCCTGCCACCAGCACCACACGCCCCACCCCAGCCCCAGGAAAGTGCCCCCGGCAGGGCCTAAAAATTCAGCCCAAGAGGTTATGTGTTGAAACTCTCAGGAATGCAGGAGTTGATGACTCTGAGTGAAATACATAATTATGAATGGGGCAGGTACGTGTGGGGTGGGGGGTGGGGGGGGGGTGGGGAGTTGGAAAGGGAGCAATTCTGTCCAGGAAGCCATTACTATCCCCTACTTTGAAATTCTTAATTGTTCACTTTTTTGATACTTTGGTTTGCAACAAAGAGAAATTCAGCACCACGTTTAAGAGGCACCAAACCAAGTTCCAGAGAAAGTGACAGGGAGGAATTCAAAAATAATCCGTGCACATTCTCCTTTAAGGGAGCTCATCACACCAAGTGTCAAGCCCAAGAGCTTGGGTGAAGACCCATGTATACGCAGGGGTTTTGCTCCTCACTCACTAGCTGAAGCTGACCAGCACTCGTGTAGTTGTCCAGCAAGAGCCAATCTATGCTTCCCACAAGGGCATTGACTTGCAGGCCACATTGGGAAGAATATTGAAAACTTGTGTCCCCAGGCATTCTCACTCTGCGAACATGAGCAATTTATCTTCATAGACCATCAATCTCTTTCATCATCTTGAAAGCCTAAATTATGTCACTTCAAAGCATCTGCATAATTTATATTCTGGATATCTGAAACGAGCTTGGGAGCTTACTCCCTTGGTGCATTTCCAAGGGCGATCCCATCAGTTCCACGAAGACATGGGTGCCTACAGCCTCACATGGTGCTCTATATCATCACTTAGTATTGTGGAGCACTTTTAAACGTAGGCAGTGTCCCAGGATAACGCAACACGGGCATTGAGGAGAAAAAGAGAGATGTGAGGCTAAGGAAGAAGCAGCCGAAGATTTGGTCAAAAACGTGGGCTTTAGGGAGGGTCTTAAAATGAGGAGAGGGAGGTGGAAAAATTCCAGAATGTGGGGCTTCCTCAGCCTAAGGTATGGGCCTTATGGTGGGACAAAGGCAAGGGAAAGGGGAAATGCTCCGAGGCATAGGAACGGAGAACTCAGGAAGTTGTAGGCAACAGGAACAAAGGGTTTGAGCAATACCTCATCCAGGAACAAGGATCTCTTGACTTTTTATTCTCTCTGTCTGCTATTGTGGCCCAATGTCCTATTTGTCTTTATAGTGCAAACAAGCCAATGATCTCAGCGATTTCTTCATCATAATCTTTAGGTCTCTAAAAATCCTTTCTAATGCATTCACATTTCAGGATTGCTTTTTAAAAGAAAGAATTTGAGGAAGTTAACTTTTTTAAAATGTCAGACAACACTTTAAAACGAGAGGGTTGATAGATGGTTAAGATACTCAAGTGCGAGGCAGCTACCTTTATACCTATGGACTGTAAATAATAAGCAATTTATTAGAGTGTCTCAGCAATCGAAGAACACCTCATATCCAATATACTGGAAAATGTTTAATCCATTTTTTGGCTGCAAACAAAGAGGTAAGACAGAGGCGAACACAAGCTGTAGAGAACCTCTTTGAAATAGAATGTTATACAGGCTATCAGGTGTTTAAAGGAGGATTCTGAAAGATCTTTCTCCAAGACTAAGATGTCAGAAATACTGGAGGGAGAGTTTAACAGTCACATTGTTTTAGTCTAAAAGGGTGACCCTTTGATGTGGGTCAGCATGGTGTCACCCTCATTTAGTATCATTGTGCTAAAGTATAATTACTACTGCTTGAATGAAGGGAGTTCAATGCTAAATGCCATTCTGTAGTTCTACAAACTAAAGCAGCTTAAATGATTCATTTCAGACCTCATCTCGCCAATTGTTTGACCTGTCACCTTCTAAGAGCTTGAAGAACTATTTGTGCGAAAGGTACATTTGGCCCACCCACATCTTCAGGAGATACTATTAAGTCTTTGGTTGCAAGTGGATGTAGAGCAGCATTTAGTAACCACCATAAAAAAAAAGAAGTTGCGAGGTAAGGGCAGGGAGGGAGGGAAGGCAGAGAGGGGGGGAACAGAGAGGAGGGTAAGGCAGAGAGGGGGGGAAGGCAGAGATGGCGGAACAGAGAGGGGGGTAAGGCAGAGAGGGGGGAACAGAGAGGGGGGGAAGGCAGAAAGCGGGGGGAAGGCAGAGAGGGGGGAACAGAGAGGGTGGGAAGGCAGAGAGGGGGGGAAGGCAGAGAAGGGGGGAAGGCAGAGGGGGGGGGAAGGCAGAGAGGGGGGAAGGCAGAGAGGGGGGGAACAGAGAGAGGGGGAGAAAGACAGTGAGAGAGAGAGAAACTGATGTGACTGAACCAGAAAGTGCACCTATGGCAGACCACAGTTGCCAACAAGCAAATGGCCCCTTGTTCTCGTCTACTTATTTTAAAACCTAGACATAAGAGTTGCACACCTATTTCTCATCAACTGTAAATTCAGATTCTGTTCACAGTAATGACATCCAAATCCAGTGAAACCAGAGAAAGTGAGGCCCAGTGGACAAGGATATGGATAATTACAGAGGATGACATAAATGATGCTTTATGGATGTCATAAAAATCAACAGTTACACCTTTTAAGTGGCCTCAACATACATCTATAATCCAAATGTACCTTTGCCCATTCAGTATGGAGCCAATGATCACACAAACTCCAGATTGTGCACATTCCTTTTACTGAAATGTGACACCTGTCGCCATGTGGGTTCTCCTTTCCTCAAGAGGCTGACTCAAATAGCAGCTGTACAAGAGCAAACAGCTGGCATGTGGGCACTGCTAGCTATGCCAGCATTCATTGCCAACTGCTTTTGTTCAGAAGGCATTTAAGAGTCAACCACGTAGCTGTGGGTCTGGAGTCACATGTAGGCCAGACCAGGGTAAGGGCATTAGTGAACCAGGTGGGTTTTTATGACAATCAGCGATGGTTTTATGGCCATCATTAGACTTTTAATTGCAGATTTTTATCGCATTGAAACCTCACCATTCGAACCCTGGGCCCCAGAGGATTACCTGGGGTGTCTATAACACCAGTCCGGTGATAATGCCACTATGCCACGCCGTCCCATATAATACATGCCTGAAGAGGATACCATTCACTCAGCAAGACCCCACCCTTGCTTCACCGAAAGATCTTTGACCTGAAACGCTGACTCGATTTCTCTCTCCACAGATGCTCCCTGACCTGCTGAGACATTTCCTGCTTTGATTTCACACTTACCCTACTCCTTAGCAATAAAGTGGCAACTTGACAGGGGGCCCAACTTCCTTAACCAAACCACCTTGGTAAATTGGTCAACGTTTATTAAAAAAAAGGAAAAAAGGTACAGGCCGCCTTTTTGATTCTATGATCTTCAGGGATCACTCAGTGTTTAAGGGAGAAAGGACTACTTTCCTCTGAATTGCTCACCTTTCACTTGGAGCGCAGACTTCACTTGGAGGCACCTTCATCACCTCCAACCTATAGAACACACCCGATATTCATCCAGTTGAAGATGATGGAATGAAAAGCAGACACGTTTTGTAATATTTGGCAGATGACACCTTCAAATGAAGGATAACTTTCACCTTCACCCACCCAGAATTACTCTCACGCCATTAATGATTTAAGCCAGAATTTGAATGAAGACAAAAGGAGGCCATCCTTATTAATGGCCCTAGATATTTATAGATGCATGCAACCTTGTCAGTTAACCGCCCTCTGGGATCTTTGCATTGTTCACAGCCACCCAGTCATTTGTATTATGCCAGTGGAGCCATTGTGAGAAGGTCTAGGGTAGAATTGTTATGGTCAGCTTCTGAGACATTCCTTATATAAGCATCAACAGAAAAGAAATCTCATTTCAAAATCTAATTTGCTACAATAAAAGATGTAAAAAAGGTGGGGGAGGTGTCAGCGTGATACATTTATATATTCAAAATGTTACTCCGCAGTCTATATGCTGCAAGTCATCTTAATCTGGAACTTTACATGTAATTGCAGTGTGCACAGAAAGTAATCCATCACATACAAATTGCTTTTAAACTCCTACTCCTTTGTGGTAATAAATAAAAAGGAGCCTTCTCGCTTTCTCCTTATTGCTCATGCTTGTTCTCCATCTTGACAAATGTTCTGGGTCCAACAGATGTGCGGCAACCATCTGGGCAATGTCAAGATTAGCAGCACCATTGGGGATACAGCTATACCACAGACTCCAGCATCCCAAAGAGAAGCATCTTGGGTTGTGACTTTAATGCTGCCAGCTGTGGGCGTCCAGTTGAAGAAGCTTCTGCCAAGTCATCAGCAGTAATAGAGGGTGTACTGCAGGACCTGGTTGGTGGCAGCAGGTGCAGGACCATTGAATTCCAGTTTGGTGCCAGCTGTGGCTCAGTGAGTATCACACCGTGGGTTCGAATCCCACTCCAGCGCCTCGTGCGTATAATCAAGCTGACTCACTGCTGCAATCCTGAGGGAGGTCCTGTCTTTCAGGTGAGGAGCTAAGCCTGCAAATCAAAGTCCTAATGACCTACTCAAGACAGAATCTTCCATTCTGGAGACTAATCCCAGAGGCGAGAGCAGAAGTTGGGGTGACTGCTACTGGAGAGCAGGGCGGCTGAACACATGAGACCCGGTGCCGTTCAGCTCATTAAGTACGCATCCACAAAGAACAGGCTGAATCTCGCGGTGGGGCCAGCAGGAAGTGGGCCGCCCTGTGTCCAGGTGTCCACCCGCTCCGGTGTCCAGGCACCATAGTTAAGCGGCACCTGGACAGTCATTCGCTCTGCTCCTCGACCCCAGTCCTTTCCTGGTCTCACCCCTCCGTGCCCAGCCTAGGCACAGCTTGTGTGACCGGCAGCCGATAGCTCCCAGTGACCGTGCGAATAGGCGGCAAAAGCAGCATCTGCTGATCTCAAAATCCAGGAAAAAGTCTACCTCGCCAGGTGAACACCTCTTATGTACAGTTGTGAACGTTCTAACTTCCCGCTGGTGGGATGCTTAATTTGGAGGGGGAGCAAGATTCCAGTGTGCCGTGCTTTTAGTGAGCATTCATGAGATGCAGATGGGATTCCTGACATAGCCTTGACACAATCCCGCAGGACACTCCACCCACCATTAAGCCGCCATGAAAGTCGGGAGAATAAGATTCCAATCTAGCTTCCTGCCATCGAGACACCAATTCTTGGCCTCCTGCCAAATCCTGCTCCCCCCCCCGCCCTGCCACGATTCCCGATGCTGGCGGGAGCAGAAGATTCTGCTCCTTGAGTGCAACTTTAAAGTGAGACCTGGATGGAGCCTGCAATCTACAGAGACATGTTCCAGCGTTTTGGTCAGGGAATGAATCATGGACGGTGTAGCAGCAGCTGAAGACACTACGCCTCCAGCTCCTTCTGATTCCAGTGGGGGAGGGGGCGGTGGGAAATCACTGAAAGGGTCTCCATTGGTGTGAACTGTCTGGCTGTACAACTGGTCAACAGTAAGTCACTTAGCCTCTGATTCCCAACACAGCAGCACATGAGGTGCCATCGCCCATTCCATATGGTCTCAATTAGCATATCACGCAGGCAGAAATTCTGTAGGCTCCTTTCTTAACCATCCACAATTTCCACAACTTACATATTAAAAGGGTGGGAAAAGGCTGCCCAATGAGCCATTAGGAAAGCGGCAACAGGGCAAAAGTCAAATGGTGGCCTATTCCCGAGAAACTACGGGATATTGTTCCCAAATCCTTAAAGCAATCATACAAAAAACCATAGGAGTCAGTCATCATAGACCATTATTCTTAATCCCAACTGAGCTTCAATTTGATCCAGTGGTTCTCTGGAGGTCTATGAAATAATGTGCAAGTGTTTTGCCAAGCAAGGCTGGTAATGATGAAAACTCTAGGAATATGTTCAACCCAAGCTACCAACTCTCGTGCCAGCCAATAAACGATCAGGTTTATCGAAATCAATTCACCATCTCTGAGTTTCTACATGAGTACCATAAACCACTAGGAATGGACAATAACTACCGGCCTTGCCAGCGATGGCTATATCCCGTGAATGAATAAATAAGAAAAAAATACACTACACTACCATAAATCGCGGGCTGGAATCCATTCTCAGTGCACAACTCAGTCAGGTGTTTCAAGGCACGATTTTCAGAACAGCAATGCTTCGCAATCTGACCCAAGTCTTTGCAAAAAGCCCGAAGAATAAGGTTAACGCTCAGGCAGTTCACCAAAGCACAGCTCCCTGGCACTTAATGTTCACCAGGAACTTCTCAACTGTTCAGCAAACCAACTCCAGGAACCTCAACAGAGCAATTGTCACCAACATATAGATGTGTCCCAGTAGCATTTTCTGGATCACAAGTGTAAGGTAATATTTAATGAGTTAATTGGCTAGCTAAATTTTGAGTTTTCAGGCTGAGAAATAGATATAAAAAGGTTATATATTTTTTAAAAACAATACTTTCATTGATTTTGTGCTTAACTGAGTTCCACTTCATTATTTCTCATCTACAATCTTTGCAGAATGTACCTTTCCATTTCAGAAGTTAGAAATATGACCAACCAGAGCATCTGCGATCGAAAATAGTAAATCATCAGATTACTTCACCCGGTTCACTTCAATTCGGCTTTATTGAACAAGGCATAAATCAATGCTCAGCTACCCGAAGGCTATTTCAAAAAGGTATGATCACACAGTTAAGAGACACGTAGAATTCCGGATGGTTGGATGTGAATAAGGTGACTGCAGTTTGGATCAAATAGTTCAGCTTATGTCATACTCATCACCCAAACCCAGATATTGAATTATGGTTTTTGGCACCATTTTTGAAACAATGCAATAATGCACCCGTAAATTGAGAGCAAAAACAGGGGGAGTAAAAAACAGCACACAGCTGGCTCATTTACCAATTACAGCACCAAAACTGATTCTTCACATTGCAAGTTAGGGTTTTCCCCAGAGGGAGTCAGTGGTTGCCGCTACTTTGTAATGTTTAAGTCAGAGAATTCCTTCAATTCTGGGCTTTTGTGCATCACTGACTTCGCTCCATCATTGACCCTGTGCCTTCGGCTCCAACACCCTAAACTCTGGAATTCACTCCTTAAACTTGTCCAACTCCCACCCGTGCTTTAAGACAATCCTTTGAACCTACCTCTCTGGCCAAGCTTTTAACCACCTTTCCTGATACCTCCTGCTTTGGCTTCAATATTTAAAAATCTGTACGCGCTCCCGTGAAGCGCCTTTGGATATCAAAAGCATGGTAGAAATGCAAGTCGTCATTATAATCGGTATCTAAAGTAACATGGCCACGCCATCAGGAACCACATTGCTGTTCCAGATCTGTATGACAGAAATTGGTTATTGTAGGTAAGGACAAAGATGTTGGAATTTTTTAAATGCATTCATAAATATTCAAGTATACATCATCCAAGAAAGAATTGAATCCAATAAGAAAATGAAAGAGGAAAGAAAAATACAAATGGATAATTTGAAATATAAGGAAAAGTCCCGAAAAGGCACAGGTTAGTCAGCTTTTGAAAGAGAAAGGTGGGTTAATGTTTTGGGTAAAGCCTTCAATAAAAACCAGTTCCATTTTCTCAATTCGGGTACCAAGTATCAACGATAAGTTTGATGCAGGTTGAAGCTCCACCTGTCTTGCTCCAACAACTTATTGACTCCAATGCTAGAATTCCACTACCCATGACACCAATGGCACCTTTTCCAATCCCTCTCCCACGATATCAAGTGATCTTCACATTGAATTAGACAGCATTTTTTGGGCTGTGGTCTTTCCTTTCTTGGCCTGGTACCCAATTGCCTTCAATTCATCTGTGAAGCTCTTTTAGGATGTTTCCCTATGTTCCAGGCGCCATGCAAATGCAGGTTGTTGTTTTTATGGATCTGTACGAACAATGGGGACTGAATGGAAACATTCCAAACCAATTTCACATGGGGTCCTTACGACCTCCAAAAGATTCTCATCACATCAGTTGGAGCTGAAAACAAATCAAATGTCCTAAAAGTAAGGAGTCAATCCTACTCGATCCCAGCCCCTGCATGTCTAGTACAAATCTGGGAAATTCAAACACTCAGAGAGGAATTGGAACCAGATGTAGGTGAGTATTGAGCAACTCGATATTCCCTCCATCCAGCTGGGGCAGTAATGCAGACAGTAAGCTGGTACCTTGGAATGAGACCAGAAGCATGCAAATTAGTGGCAGGAAGTGATTCCAATTATTGATTTATATGGAAATGCTTACACATCAGGTCAAGACAACATCCACCACAGATTGAGTTCTCTTTGCTTCAGCGTCAAACCCCACTCTGCAGAACTCAAGAACATAAATTGTGCTCCACACATCAGTGAAGTACTGAGGGTGCTGCATTATCAGAGGCACCAACTTTCAAACGAGGCAATAAACCGGGGCCTCCTTTGCCTGGTCGGACAGATACCTGCCATAATTTAGAGAAGACCGGGGAGTTTATTTATCCTTCAACCGACATCACAAATAGATTAGCTTGTCGTCTCCCTACCTATCCAGCCTGTGATCTGTTGGGCCTTGCTGCGCACAAGTTAGCTGCTGTGTTTACCTACAAAACCGTAGCCAGACTTCAAAGTCAATTCATTAAGCTATCCTGCGGACATGAAAGGCATTATGTACCTGCAAGTACTTTCTTACGCATAAACGATTCCGAAGTAGAGTTCAGCATGATCGAACAGAACAAAAGGAGAACAAATCCGAGTATGAACATGACCTCCTCTCGTCACTGTAAATGAGGTACATCAAAGCCAGAATACTTTTGGATGTTGACAAAATGACATGAAAGAAAATTGACAAGTTAGAGGTGACTTGCCCTGAATCCAACTTTTATTTTCAAGGAACATGTCCATTTTGGGCAAAGGTATTTTCTAATTGACTTGACACCTTCAATCAAATGACTGGCATGTTCAAGGGCAGAAATTCTCAATGACTTTGCCATTAGCTAGATCCTGTTTAAGGCAAAGTCAAATTACTTTATCAAGCGTCTGATAAGCCACCACTCATAAATCATCGCACCATCCATTATGAACGGTCCTCAAATATTAAAAATAATGGAAGCTATGTGACAGCTTTTGTGAACATTATCCGGTATCCTTAGAAACACTGGTAGCACGACAACTTCTGCTGTGAGATGGCAGCAAATAACTTTTTTTTTAAAAAGAGTGGAATTAAGGGAAGGTCAAAACATTGAAGCACAAAGCTGCGCATAATTCAGGACGTTCCCGATTGCGATGGTTGGCATATTCCATGGATTGTGAGGACAGTGTTAGGCCAAAGAAACACACTGATTCTTACCTATCCAACATCTATGTTGGCGAATGTGGTACTGTTGGCTGTTCCTCTTTGACTCCTGTGAGATTTTAGAAATAGTCAAAGGCAGAACCGTCAATTCCGCCCACCCTTCGAGGTGCCTGAGCTGGCCTCTGTCAGGTTCGATACTTTACAGCCAGCAGTTACACTGAGGGATTGGATGTAGGAGATTTATTTCACCAGGATATCGTGTTGCCCAGGAAGTGTTACAAAAGGAAGCAAAATACCTGAGCTGCTTTGAATGGACTCCCTGGCCTGAATTTTTACCCCGTCGGGCAGGTTCGGCAGGAGCAGGCAGGGGGCGGCTGGAGAGCTGACCCCCGTCCGCGATCAGCTCCACACCACAATGTTAAGGCCCGCCATGCATTGATTGTGAGCGGTAGCACACTACCTGTGCGGGTGAGGGGTGGGGGGAGGAGGCCGAGCTGGGCCTCGCGCGCTGTTTCATGCATGCGCATGAAAGAGAGCCATGCCTCAGGGAGATCAAAGCACTTTTATAAAATAATAAATAAAAACATTGAAAACTTAATGAAACATGTCCCCTCAGGGGACTGTGTCACACGAGATGGGGCATATTTTTAATTTCAAAATAATGCTTAAATTTAATTTATATTTAGTTTTGGGAAACCTCATCCCGCTGGTGGATGAGGTTTCCTAAAAAAAATGTAAAGGCGGCTTGGCCTTTTCGACTGGCCCGCCAACTGTTAGGAAGGATGATTGGGTGAGCGAATGATGGAGCTCGAGAACCGGAGGGCATTTCACTGACTCAAGACAATCGCAATTTATGTGATTAGGGAACACACGGCATGAAGCTCAAGATGAGTTCAAGGAGCTCTATTGCAGGCCTAAGAGACAAAAAAGTGTTTTGGCATTTGAATGAATCTTGTGCTAAGCAGGTCTTTTCTTCCAAAGAAATTTTGAACAACCTTGTCATTATACACGGTGTTACTAATTCCATTAATGCACAGCAATCCTTGTGAAAGTAGGGAAGTTCAAAAGGCTGAAGCCTAATGTAATTTACTCTTTTTCTTTTCGCAAGAATGGCAATTTGTTTGAAGCTGCTTCTCGAATCATTTCTTATTTGAAAGTCCCCAGGAGGGCAATAGCTGTTTATTTCTTTTTGTTAGAACTTAACACCTATAATGTCAATGATATATTTGCCTGTAAACTAAACTAAACAAACGCAATTAATAAGATACTTTATCGTAAAAGGCCATTGTCTCCAAAGGCACTCAAACCACCTAGGAGGCACAAATAGACAGACACAGGTTGGGAAATAAGCCAGAAAATCTTTTGTGAGAATGGAAAGCCAGACAGGGGTCCACTTCTCCACCTGGCCGAGCTCCAGTGATCACGTAACCCATAGAAATCACATCGACTCTTGGACACACATCAATATCAGCTATTGAATCCCATACCAAGACACTCCTCAAAACACTGCATGATTGCCACAAGGGCTCCTGCAATCACAGCACATCTACAGAGAAAAGAAAATCTTGAAAATGCAACCAAAGAAAGGGTTTATGTAATCATTCTGAAATGTAATATTTCTGTTGCTCTGCTCTACTTGCTACCTTTCAAATTCCACGTAGAGCTGCAAGAAGCTAATGGTCACATGCAATTCAAAACAGGGATGAACAGCACAGGGGGAGGTACTCCCCATGCACACAATCTGATCGGAGATTTGTGGTTGAAATCTCGACCCGGATTGGTAGGTGATTTGATAAGTCTATGTAAGAGTACTGGGGGTTTGCAGGAAATCACCAGCTGATTAATTACCATGATAAATAGGTTTAAATTAATCTCCATTGCATTTCCTTGACGACATCATAAACAAGGGGGGTCATTTGAGACATGAGTGGATGGTTGCCCCAGGCCCAGCTAAGGGTCTTATGCTCAGGGATACAAGCTAAGCCCAAAGATGGAACTAGCAAATTTTCAGTGGTAATGGCGGAAGAGCCTGAAACTCGTGTTTACCTACAAAACCGTAGCCAGACTTCAAAGTCACTCATTGTTTAAGTTTTTTTTTTCACTGTCAAATCTTACCTTGTAAGATAAACACAGGTCAGTTAAACCCAGGGATAAAAACAAAAAACTGCGGATGCTGGAAATCCAAAACAAAAACAGAATTACCTGGAAAAACTCAGCAGGTCTGGCAGCATCGGCGGAGAAGAAAAGAGTTGATGTTTCGAGTCCTCATGACCCTTTGACAGAATTAGGTGAATCCAAGGAAGTGGTGAAATATAAGCTGGTTTAAGGTGGGGGGTGGGGGGGGGGGTTGTGGGTAGGTTGGGTGGGGGGAGAGAAGTGGAGGGGGGGGTGTGGTTGTAGGGACAAACAAGCAGTGATAGAAGCAGATCATCAAAAGATCTGGTTTGATTTGCCTTCACATTAGGTTTGTTTATCAGGCATCTTAACCAGGATTTTTCCCATTTATCTTACATTTAACACCTTAATCTCTAAATTAAAAGTTATATTCCTGACTAAAAAAGTTATATTCTAACACATATGAATTGAGAACCAGGTTTTCACAACATAATTGAGAAAATATTCCTCTACTTCTCTTTAAATAGTACCATCCACTCAAGCGGATAGACAGGAGCCTGGAGACAGCACCTCCAACAATGCAGCACTCCCTCAGTACTATGTTAAGGTGTCAGGCTACATTACGTCTTCAAATCTTAAAATGAGTCTTGAACCAAGACTGTGACTCCAAGGCAAGAATTCGACCACTAAGCTACAGTTGACACACATGCTAAGTATTTATTTTTGGAAAAAAAGACAATGTATATTCTTTGCCACTGGTAAATCACAGCAGGTCATTCAGTGCGTCACTGTAATGTCCCCAGTAATTAAAATCAACACCTGCAAATATAGATTCACAAGAATCACAGAGCAGAAGAGGCTCTTTGGCCCATCAAGTCTGCACCGACACGTGAGAAACACAGATTAGATTGTGAGCTGTGGGATATAAACCCACAGTCAGGTAGGTAGAAAGTCAGAGTTGTAATCGTTTAGCCAATGATCAGCCATTTTCCTGTGCAGTGCTTCCCATTGAATTTTTTTCTACAATAGCTATAATTTACCGCCCTCCCTCATGGCAAGTTTGGAGGGTGCAGAGGGCAGCTTTTAAACAGGAGGGATAGTGGCGGTGTGTGGGGTGGGGGGAGGGGGACACCACCTTCTGCCCCCACCCTAATTAAGCTCACATTGGGAAGGCCTGTAGATGGCCTTCCCGTCCCACCACCAATTGAGGCCCTTAGGGGGCAATTAATGCCCAATGAAGGGCCTCTTCCCACTGCGGCTGGTATTAACCCAGCATCAGGCAGGCATGTTGCCACATGAGGAACACGACATGCAAAACTTTGCAAGTTGGTAGGGGGAGGGGGGGGTCCCTCATTCAAAGACACTCAGTCCCTGATCGAGGGGCTGAACATTGGGAAGGGAGGGGGCACTCACTGAGCGCCACCCCTCTGCCCTTGCTGCCGGCCCTCCACACCATCCTCAACCACAACCAAAATCCCTCCTGCTATCACTTTCCTCTGGCCTGGTCCTGAGCCTTGAGTGGATGTCATTCCGGCAGCAGCCACCATCTCCCTGGTGGCGCTGCTTAGGAGAAGAGCCGCAGGCCTCTGATTGGCCAGTAGCGCTCAGGGGGTGGGCCTTCTGGCCCCTGGGGAAGGCCACTGATGACCTGTTAATTGCCTGATTGACTCGCAATTCAGGGGTGGTTCCCCGAAGCAGGGGACATTGGTTTCTTGCCAACTCTCCAGCTGGTGACTGAAATGGCCATAGCTTCCCTAAAGTTGCCTCTAATGAGTTGTTCCATTGTTTTTAGCTATCATCACCTGTGGCATTTAACTCGGTACATGTCAATTTCTCCAATGTAATTTTCAACATTTTTTTTGTCCAAGGATTAAGATATGCAGCTAAGTTTAGATGTGAATAAACAACAATAGTTCTTGCTGCTCCTTCTTGTTTGGCAATTTAAATTGGTACTAAAAGCTGTTTCTCATGAGCTAATCTTTTCTTTAATTCATTTACAGGATGTGGGCTTCGCTGACTGGGCTAGCATTTATTGCCCATCCCTAAATGCCCTAGAGAAGGTGATAGTGAGCTGCCTCCTTGACAGGCTGCAGTCCATGTGGTGTATGTAAACCCACGGCGCTGTTAGGGAGGGAGTTCCAGGATTTTGACCCAGCGGCAGTGAAGGTTTGTCGATATATTTCCAAGTCAGGATGGTGAATGGCTTAGAGGGGAACTTCCAGGTGGTGGTGTTCCCATGTGTCTGCTGCCCTTGTCCTTCTAGATGGTAGTGGTCATGGATTTGGAAGGTGCTGCTTAAGGAGCATTGGTGACTTCCTGCAGTGCATCTTGTATATGGTACACACTGCTGCCACTGTGCATCGGTGGTGGAGGGAGTGAATGCTTGTGGATGGGGTGCCAATCAAGCGGGCTTTGTCCTGGATGGTGTCAAGCTTCTTGAGTGTTGTTGAATCTGCACTCATCCAGGCAAGTGGAGAGCATTCCATCACATTCCTGACTTGTGGACAGGCTTTGGGGAGGCAGGAGGTGAGTTACTCGCCGCAGGATTCCCAGCCTCTGACCTGCTCTTATAGCCACAGTATTTATATGGCTAGTCCAGATCAATTTCTGGTCAATGGTAAGCCCCTAGGATGTTGATAGTGGAGGATTCAGCAATGGTAATGCTATTGAACGTCAAGGGGCGATGATTAGATTCTCTCTTATTAGAGATGGTCATTGCCTGGCATAAATGTTAGTTGCCACTTGTCAGCCCAAGACTGGATATTGTCCAAGCCTTGCTGCATTTGGATATGGACTGCTTCTGTATTTGAGGAGTCATGAATGGTGTTGAACATTGTGCAGTGAACATCCCCATTTCTGACCTTATGATAGAAGGAAGGTCATTGATGAAGCAGCTGAAGATGGTTGGGTCTAGGACACTACCCTGAGAAACTCCTGTCCCGAAACTGAGATGATTGACCTTCTACAACCACAACCATCTTCCTTTGTGTTATGTATGGCTCCAACCAGCGGAGAGTTTTCTGTCATTTCCCATTGACTCCAGTTTTGCTAGGGCTCCTTGATGCCACACCCGGTCAAATGCTGTCTTGATGTCAAGGACAGTCACTCTCACCTCACCTCTGCAGTTCAGCACTTTTGCCCATGTTTGAACTAAAGAAGTAATGAGGTCAGAGGCTGAGTGGCTCTGGTGGAATCCAAACTGAGCATCAGTGAGCAGGTTATTGCTAAGCAAGAGCCGCTCGATAGCACTGTTGATGACCCCTCCCTTCACTTTTCTGATGATCGCAAGTAGTCTGATGGGGCGGTAATTGGCTGGGTTGGAGTTGTCCTGCTTTTTCTGTACAGGACATACGTGGGAATTTTCCAAATAGCTGGGTAGATGCTAGTGTTGTATCTGTACTGTAACAGCTTGGCTAGGGGCGCAGCAAATTCTGGAGCACAAGCCTTCAGAACTATTGTTGGAATATTGTCAGGACCCATAGCCTTTGCAGTATCCAGTGCTTTTAGCCATTTCTTGATATCATGTGGAGTGAATTGAATTGGCTAAAGACTGGCGCCTGTGATGCTGGTGTTCCCCAGAGGAGGCCAAGATGGATCATCAACTTGGCACTTCTGGCTGAAGATTGTTGCGAATGCTTGAGCCTTATCTTTTGCATTGATGTGCTGGTCTCCCCCATCATTGAGGATGGGGACATTCGTGGAGCCTCCTCCAGGAATAGGAGTGGACCATTCAGCCCTTCAAGTCTGTTCTGCCACTGAGCCAGACCATGGGTGAGTAGTACCTCAACTCCATTTAACCACCTTTGCTCCATATCCCTGAACACCTTTTGTCCAACAGACCTATCACTCTCAATCTTGAGAGCTGCAATAGTCCCAGTATCCACAGCCTTTAGGAGGAAAGTGCTCCAGATTTTCGCCCCCCCTGTGTGAAAAGGTATTTTCTGATTCCACTCTTAAATGGCCTAACTCTAATTGTTCCATTGTTCCATTGTTCTTGGCACCTCTACGAGAACAAATAGTCTCTCTACATGTCATCCTCCTCCTTCAAGTACCAGGCCCTAAGGGGGCATTGTCGAGCATGGACGTTCATTGGGTTGGTCCATGAATATGCTTGTAAAACAAGGCAGTGGTTTACCATTGTTTTCTGCAGTATGGTTGACCAAAAAGTACTCCCGCTCTTATTGGAAGAATTTACAAGCTGATGGTCAACCTGTTTTGCAACATTATGAACACATCTCCCACAGCCACCAAGTCCTGAAATGGGACATGAACCTGGAGCTCCTAGTCTAGAGGTAGGAATGCTAGCACTGTGCCACAAGACCTCACTTCTCTATATCTACTCTTATCAAATTCCTTTACCAGCTTAAATTTGATCACCCTTTAACCTCTATCTCTCATGGATTGCTGGTAGGAACATAGGAGCAGGAATAGGCCATTCAGCCCTTTGAAGCTACTCCACCGTTTAACTAGATAATGACTGATTTTCTATCTCAACACCATCTTCCCACACCATCCTCATATCCCTTGATGTCATTGGTATCTAGAAATCTATTGACCTCCTCTTTGAACATACTCAATGACTGAGCCTTCACAGCCCTTTGGGGTAGAGAATTCCAAAGGTTCACCATCCTCTGACTGAAAAAATTCCTCCTCATCTCGGTCCTAAATGACCGACTTCTTATTCTGAGACTGTGTCCCCTGGTTCTCGACCCCAACCAGGGGAAACATCCTTCTGATCTACCCTGTTGAGCCCTGTAAGAATTTTGTACACTTCAATGAGGTCACCTCTCATTCTTCTAATCTCTAGAGAATGCAGCTCCGTCTCCTCAATCTTGCCTCAGAGGACAATCCCACCATTCCAGGAACTAGTCTGATGAGCCTTCACTGCGCTCCCTCTATGTCTAGCATATCTTTTCTTAGGTAAGGAGACCAAAATTGCATACTTCAGGTGTGGTCTCACCAAGACTCTATATAATTGCAGCAAGTCTTTCCTACTCCTGTATTCAAATCCCCTTGCAATAAAGGCTAAAGTACCATTTACCTTCTCAGTTTTTGTTACACCTGCATGTTAGCTTTCAGTGACTTATGAACAAGGGCACCCAGGACTCTTTGAACATCATCACTTCCCAATCTCACACCATTTAAGAAATACTCTGCATTCCAGTTTTTCCTACCAAAGTGGACAACCTCACATTTTTCCACATTATATTCCATCTGTCATGTTCTTGCCCACTCACTTAAGCCTGTCTAAATCCCCTTGAAGCCTCTTTGCACCCTCACAACCCTTATTCCTGCCAAATTTTGTGTCATCAGCAAACTTGGAAATATTACATCTGGTCCCCACATGTAAATCATTGACGCAGATTGTGAACAGCTGGGGCTAAAGCATGGATCCTTGCTGTATCCCAATAGTCACAGCTTGCCAACCTGATATGTTTATCTGTGCTCTGTTTTCTGTCCATTAACAGAAAGGCCTCAATCCATGCCCATATATTACTCTCAATCCCATGTACTCTAATTTTGTTCAGTAGCCTCTTGTGTGGGAGCTTATCAAAAGGCTTCTGAATATCCAAATACACAATATCCACTGGTTCTCCCTGACCTGTTGCGCTAGTAACATGCTCAAAAAGCTCCAACAGGTTTGTCAAACCTTTCATAAATCCACGTTGACTCTGCCTAATCCTACCATTATTTTCTAAGCCTCCAGTTGCTCATCTCAACGGCTGCAGCAGTTCAAGAAGGCAGCTCACCACCACCTTCTCAAGGGCAACTAGGGATGGGCAATAAATGCTGGCCCAGCCAGCGAAGCCCACATCCTGTGAATGAATCAAAACAACAGTTATCACAACCTCTATAATAGACAGCCAGTCTGGGCATCAGGAAAACAGTTGTGATGGTTAAATGGCTGAAATGCAGCTTTACTTAATCTGGTCTGACCACTGCACAAGCACTCCCTGTAGTGAAGTAATCAAAGTTTACAGCCGCTTGTAAATTTCAGACCCCTGCTCAGAAAAGCTCAGTAATAAATGATTGGCTTTTCTCTTCCCTTTTTAATGTTGTTTTTGAGGTACTGCATTGCATGGTGGACGTGCACTCGTTGCGAGACTTTTCTATATTTAACGTTTTTGACGAGATCCAAGGCAGACTTTGGCTTTAAAAGATTTCTTAAACTAAGACATACATTCTGAAATCATTTCAAGTCGAGCTGACCAACCTATATATTTTAAATCAAACTGTGCCAGCCGGGGCAAAGAGAAAAGACAGGCTAAAAATTTGAAATCACATTTTTACACAGGGAGAGCTGTGAACAAGGAGTAGATCGGACATCGGTACAGATGTCCCTCCGGCTTCCTGTAAAGGCCTCAGGAATTTTAGCTGCTTTCCACACAATTCCTGTTCAGAAAAGACGTTTGGGGAAAAGGGCATTAAAAATCATCCAGGCTTCATTTCTGGAACAGAGGGCAAGTTTCCAACTCATCTTACTACCCGGCTGTCCAGCGTTAAAATTGAAGCCTCAATGTTGCTAGTATCGTTTTGGAACAATTTTATGAAAATGAAACCTATACATTTTTAATCTATGCACAATGCAGGCATCCTAGTTAGTGTCAAAATAGACAGCCTGTTACCAATTTCAAATTCTCTCTTTATATAATTGTGCAGTCAGTCTAAGTTTTAAGCACCATTTTGTCCACCTACCGTACTGTGGTATAGAAGATAAATATCTTATCTTTGGATCCTGAAAATATATTACTCTTGCATAAGTTGGAAGGATAGCCACAGATGAGCTGTCCCAATAGTTCAATTTGTTTATTTCATGCATAACCGAGTCATCTAGGCAGGAAAATCAGAAGTTTAATCGCCTAGGACTTGAGCACAACATCTAGGCTGACACACCCAGTGCAATGCTGAGGGACTGCTGCACTGTCAGAGATGTCATCATTCAGGTGAGACATTAAGCAGAGGTGGATTTAAAAGTTCCTAGAAGATGAGTAGGAGAGTTTCCAAGATGCCCTGGTAAATATTCATCTCCACTAAAATCACTAAAACAGATGATCTGGTCATATTCTCACTGCTATTTGTGGGACCTTGTTATGCTCAAATTGGCTGCTATGTTTCCTACATTACATCCCCAACTGCATTTATAAAGTATTCTATTGGCTGTAGAGTGTTTTGGGACAGTCTGAGGTTGCAAAAGAGGCTTTAGAAATGTAAATCTTTGTTCTCTTTCGCTGTGTTGAGTTAGTTCATTTCGGTCAAGGTAGGCGTGCTACTGTTAGCCTCAGTATTGGATCAAAGGGCATCTAGGAATTCCAATGGTAAGCATGTCCTGGTTCCCATTAGAGGACAGGAGCCAGGAGGCTTCCAAACTCACCATTCCATGGCAAAGCTGGAAGAAAAAGGTTGGATTTCTCTTTGCAGGGCTCCTTGCTTTCATGGTCCAAGGTTTCAGGGGAATTTAGAAGCAAGGTCTAGTACAAATTTCATCAGTGACTCCCCTCCACCAACAACCCTCCCCCTCCCCCATTGTAGATGGGTGTTCTGTCAGTGAACATTGAGGTCCAAGGTCCACAACCATCTCACCTCATTTAAAATAGTCACACTTTATCTTCAACTGCTGTAAACCACCCATGCACTGCCCTTTGGAGAAGCGCTGCTAATCACAGGGCAAAGCAGAGACCCAACTGATAGCTCTCTGCTCCCACATCCCAACCAACTGAGTCAAGGAATAAGTGTTTCCCATGGACTAATCGTGGAGAGGGTGGGAGGATAAACAACCTGAGATGTTATGAACTGTGCTTGTAATGAATGATTTTTACTAACCGCACGGTTTTGTTTATGATTCCAGGATCTGTGTACTTTTAAAACAGTTTGAATTTTTGACTAACACAACAATGGCTACAAACACACAGAGAGGGAATAGCATCAAGAAATGAAAAACACCTGAGGCAAGGTTAAATAATCAATAGTAGTGTCAAAAGAGCAGATAGCACTGAGACACCAAAGTACTGTCGCAAGAGTTTGGTAATGTATTGGTAAACGGCCGAATAATTAGACAATACGTGGATCATCCCTGTAAAAGGACGTCAGTCCCACAAGTAGAAATGCAGTCTTCATCTACGCTTAAGTACGTGCCGCATGTAGAGGACAGGTCACATGATTTGGACGTACCAGTGGGCCTGTGAGACCCGAGGGGGTCGGGAGACAAACCTGCTGACCTCCACTGAGGAACCTAGTGGACAACTGTCCCCTGAAAAAGAGGCCTTGGAGAAACCAGCTGAGGTTGTTGAATTGCAACGCTCAACACTTCCACGAAAGCCTCCTGAGAGACTTGGTTTGTAAATAGTTATTAGTGTAAATAGTTCACGTTATTAAGTCTGTCAGCTCGAGAGGGTGGAGGAGGCAGGCTCGATCGAGGTATTCGAAATTGGATTGCTACCTGAAAAGAAAGAGCATGCAAGGTTATGGGAATAAGGCAGGGGAGTGGGACTAAGCAGAATGCTCTTTCAGAGAGCCAGTGCAGACTCAATGGGCCAAATGGTCTCCTCTTGCACTGTAAGGATTCTGTGGTTCTGCGATTTATAAAATGCTTTTCTCAAAGTGGTTTACAACCAATTAAGTACTTTTGAAGTGTAGTCACTGTTGTAATGTAGGAAACCCGGCAGCCAATCTGTGCACAGCAAGATCCCACAAACAGCAATGTGATAACGGCCAGCTATTTATTTTGGTTGACGGAAGGATAATTCTTTCTGGCCAGGACACCAGGAATGATTTCCCTGCTCTTCACCGAATTGTGCCGTCGTATGTTGTACATCCACCTAAGATAGCAGACAGGGCCTTGGTTTAACACCTCATCTGAAAGATAGCACCCCCAACAGTGCTGCCTTCCCTCAGTGCTGCACCGGGCTGTCAGCCTAAATTTTTGTGCTCAAATGCAGGAGTGGGACTTGAACTCAGAGGCAACAGTGCAATGAACTGAGCCAAAGCTGGCACAAAGACGAATTATGGCTTGGTCTTTCCCTGGCTTGGGAATCTAGAACACTGGATCAAACCAAGTGGTCGGCCATCTAGGACAGAGGTGGGGAGAAATTTCTTCACTCAAAGAATTATGAAGCTTTGGAATTGTCTACCCCAGAGAGCTGTGGATGTTCAGTCGTCAAGTACATTCAAGACAGAGGTTAATAAATTTTTGGGAATTTAAGCGATTTCAGGATACTGGAGGGAGGTCGGGGTTGAGATAGAAGATCAGACAACATCTTGTTGAATAGTAGAGCAGGGTTGAATGGTCTACTCCAGCTACTTCTTATGTTCTTATGCTTCAGCACCCTGGAATTTGAAAGAAGGTGGTAACATATGCTGGTCATCAGCAAATGATCATTAGCAGCTTACTACATCCTTCTCAAGGGCAATTAGGGATGGGCTATAAATGTTGGCCCAGCCAGCGAAGCCCACATCCCATGAATGAATTAAAGAAATGATGAGTCTACTGGCAGCAAGTGAAAAGGCCGCCTGAATTAAGCTGTTTTAACCGCTATCAAGATTCAAAAAGCTGATGTCACAAGCCTCATACATCGGAAAGTGACACTTCAGCAAGGACCCAGAATGCTGCTTGGAACTGCTGGATCTTTATCGCAGAATGAACAATCCTTTCAAGAGGGAAATAAAAAAAAAAAATATTGGAAACTATTTCAGCTTCTGTTCAAGCTTCTGGGTTGAAGCACTATGTAAATGCAAGTTGTTTTTTTTCCTTTCTCTTGAGCAGAATAATTTTGAAGATTGAGGAGGAAGCATTCCCCACATGATTGTGCTCTCCTCAAACGTTTTGAGCTCAACTCCAGGTCTGAGTTTCAAAATCCAATTTAAAATTGTGCTTTTGATCTTTACAAAATAAAATCTGCTTTCACATATTTGACTGGCTTGTAGCAAACGTTTCACCAGCCAATAGGAAAGAAACCAAATATGGTCCTGGCTGTCTCTCGAAATAAGCCAGCTCCTTTTGTTTGCTAACAGGGGTCTTTTATCTTGCAGCAATGAAGATGGAAAGACATATACAAGGGTTATTAAACACTTAGGGAACCTTCTATTATTAACACCTCAACAACAAAGCAATCTTTCAGCTAATAACTTAGTGCATCACTGCTGTTGGATATAGCTCTGACCAGTGCAATGGTAGAATATAAATGAGGCAATCCTTGATATCACCAGAAGCATGGAGTGCCACCTCAACGTTTGAGGACTCTGGGTCTATACTCGATAGAGTTTAGAAAGATGAGGGGGGGGATCAGATTGAAACTTACCGAATACTGAAAGGCCTGGATAGAGTGGACGTAGGGAAGATGTTTCCATTAGTAGGAGAGAATAGGACCCGAGGGCACAGCCTCAGAGTAAAGAGAAGATCTTTTAGAACAGAGATGAGGAGAAACTTCTTTAGCCAGAGAGTGGTGAATCTATGGAATTCATTGCCACAGAAGGCTGTGGAGGCCAGATCATTGAGTGTAATTAAGACCGAGATAGATAGGTTCTTGATTGGTAAGGGGATCAAAGGTTACAGGGAGAAGGCGGGAGAATGGGGTTGAGAAACTTATCAGCCATGATTGAATGACGGAGCAGACCTGATGGGCCGAATGGCCTAATTTCTGCTCCTATGTCTTATGGTCTTATGGTCTCAAGTGGTTTCCTGCTGCATCTGAGGCCGTTCTAAGTTGCCACTTCTGGGAGCACGAAACTCCACAAGCTGCCTTTTTTTAACTCAGTGTCCAGTCTATCATTGCAGGTCAGAAGTATAAATTTTGGGCGGCCAACAATGGGAGTACAGGTTTCTAAAGCTGGAGTAGGGTTGGAGAAGGATTTTGCAGAATGGTTTTAATTCCTCCTTGGGCCTGGGTTTTCGGTGCTGTAACCATTCTATGATTCTCAAAGAGGATGTGGCTATCGGGGAGGCACAGGGAATATCTAAACATAATGTTGCAGCCACCTTGAGTGTAGGGTTGGTTTGATGGACCAGTCGGTCTTTTCCCATTCATTCTTCTTGTATGTTTTTATTACTGCTAGCCTGTGCTTTTGCATTCCTCGACGCTAGGAAATGTCTGCTTTCAGTATTGGGTTAAAGCTGTGCATTTTTTTTTATTCGTATGGCTGGGGGACCAGTTACAGTTTGTTGCCAAGGTTAACAATCCAAGCTCAAGTGATGCCAGCAGCCCGTGTCTGTGCTAGGAGAATGAAAATTTGAGTAAGCATTATAAGCCAGTATTGGAGGAGCACAGAGATCACAGTAGCTTGTAGAAGCTTATATGGATAGGGAAGGACAAAGCCATGGAGGGAGTTGAACACAAGGATGAAAATTTTAAAATCAAGGCATCATCAGACTGGATAGCAATGGGTGAACAAGCCTGATGGGTACCTGTTAGAATAAGAGTTTTGGACAATTTCAAGTTCACATACCCAAGGAATTAAGGGTCCACTAATACCCAGATACCCAACACCTGCCCCTTTACTTCCCCCCTCCTCACCGTCTAAGGGCCCAAACACTCCTTTCAAGTGAAGCAGCATTTAACTTGCACTTCCCTCAATTTAGTCTACTGCATTTGCTGCTCCCAATGCGGTTTCCTCTACATTGGAGAGACCAAACACAGACTGGGTGACCGCTTTGCAGAACATCTGCAGTCTGTCCGCAAGCATGACCCAGACCTCCCTGTCACTTACCATTTCAACACTCCACCCTGCTCTCTTGCCCACATGTCTGTCCTTGGCCTGCTGCATTGTTCCAGTGAAGCTCAACGCAAACTGGAGGAACAGCACCTCATCTTCCGACTAGGCACTTTACAGCCTTCCGGACTGAATATCGAGTTCAACAACTTCAGATCATGAACTGTCTCCTCCATCCCCACCCCCTTTCCGTCTCCCTTTTTCCAATAATTGACAATTTTTTTTTTTACACTATATTTTTTTCTTTTCCCTCTTATTTTTAAATTTATTTCAATCTATCTAATTTCATCTCCACCTTTTAACCCATTTCGATCCTTTTCCCCCACCCCACCCATACCCGCACTAGGGCCATCTGCCACTAGCTTGCTTCCCTTAATGTCCCCATTAGCACATCCTTTAGATAATATCACCACCATCAACACCCCTTTGTCCTTTTGTCTATGACATCTTTGGCAGTCTTTTCTTGGCCTCTACCTATCACTGGCCCCCTATCGAGCTCTCCTGTCCCACCCCCCCCCTTCTACCAGCATATATTTCATCTCATTTCTATATGTCTTAGTTCTGATGAGGGGTCATATGGACTCAAAACATTAACTGTGTCCCTCTCCGCAGATGCTGTTGGACCTGCTGAGTTTTTCCAGGTATTTTTGTTTTTGTTCCACTAATACCCAGTCTGTTCAAGAGCGCTGGGTTTCAGTGATGTAATCTCAAGGTGCTGCTCCTATGTTTGCAAGCTGGTGCATTACACAGAGGAGTCCAACAATAAAATACCTCAAAACAAAAACAGAATTACCTGGAAAAACTCAGCAGGTCTGGCAGCATCGGCGGAGAAGAAAAGAGTTGACGTTTCGAGTCCTCATGACCCTTCAGTAAGAAGACTCAGTAAGACTGGGCACACACACACACACACACACACACACACACACACACAAACAAACAGCCTTGTCAGCACCCCTCTCTACAAATATAATCCCCAGCCACTTACACTATTCACCGTTATCAAGGGCAGCTGCTTATAATTGCGCAAATGATGCCAACCATTCGCATTGCTGCAGGAGTCAATTACAAAGGTACCCTTCATTGGAAAGTTTCCTTGTGTCATTCTGCACAAATACACAGGCCAGGATTTTATCTTTGGCATGCGGGCATGTGCCCGACACGCTGGAACGTAATATGACATGGGATGACATCACTACGCATCCGCGCAATATTCCGTTTGGCGGACGCGCGCCGGAGTCAGCTGCGCGTCTGCCAATAAGTGAAAGGCCTATTCAAGCCATTAAGGACCTAATTAACTTAAAATTTACGCTGCCCGTCCAACCTAACGGTCAGCGGGGCAGGCGAAAAGGCCGAGCGGCCTTTACATTTTTGTAGGAAACCTCATCCACCAGCGGGATGAGGTTTCCTAAAGCTAATACTAATTAAATAAAACCTTTATTTTGACATTAAAAACATGTCCCATCTCATGTGACACAGTCACGTGTGAGGGGACATGTTTCAATTTTTACCATATTTATTTATTTATTTATTTTAACAAAGCGCCTCAATCTCTCTGAGGCAGCTCAGTGCTTCGGGGAGATTGAAGCAATCTTTCGCGAGCATACGGGAACCATGCGCTAGACCCGACTCTCCCTCCTCCCCCCCACCCCGCCCACCCGCACAGGTAGCGCTCAGGACCACTCACGATCCACGATCCTTAACTGGCCCACCCAACGTGAAACGGCGGTGCGGAGCCGATCGTGGGCGGTGGTCAGCTTCCCGACCACCCCCTCCCTCACCCGCTCCCACTGAGCCCGCACGCCAACCGTGAAATTCTGGCCATATTCTTAAAAAGGGTCACTTATTTCCATAAACTAAAATGAGATCAAGTTTTCAAGCAGCAGCGACAGCAAAACAAAATGCAAGGAATTTCAAGATAGAGCTGAAAGCAGGAAACACTGCAAGATCACAATCCCTACATACTAAGCAATTGTGACAGAATACCAATGTCAGAATATTAGACAGTACATGAGAAACACAAAGAATAGACCTTCTCTGCATGGTCCACCATTTCAATTAATACAGATTGATTTACATCCTCAGACATTCCAAATGCAATATTTTGATGTTTGCGTCAATTGGGAATTGATCAATTTGCAACATCTGCAATTATCTACCACACTGTATCCATAACTATTGTGGAACATGTCTGGTAAAGCAACTTAATTTGAACCAAAAAAAGTAAACACATTAAACACAGTCTGTTGGAACACTATTGTCTCCCTCCAGCTAATCAATGGTTTCATCATTCTAATAGCCACAAACCACAAATGCCATTGATCTACCTTAACAAAAACAGAAACCGAAATACCTGGAAAAACTCAGCAGGTCTGGCAGCATCGGGGTTCTGTTGAAGGGTCATGAGGACTCGAAACGTCAGCTGTGCTCTCCTCCGCTGATGCTGCCAGACCTGCTGAGTTTTTCCAGGTATTTCTGTTTCTGTTTTTGTTTTGGATTTCCAGCATCCGCAGTTTTTTGCTTTTACCATTGATCTACCTTAATCTCAATCACATCTACAAACTTGCAAATGAGACTATGGCTGGAATTTTCTGCACCTGATCGGGTGTGAATGGTGGGGAGATCCGAAAATCTCACAAGATTTCTTGGCAATGTAAATCAGGAAGCGATTGTCCCCATCCCATCAGTGGCAGGCTGCCTTTCTCACCGTCGGACATTGGGAACTCAATTTGAATACATTTGCATATCATTATTGTGGGCACACACCAAAATGACCTCCCACATCAAATTTAAATCCCACGTCAGTGTGATTTTAGAATGGCATGATGTACTACCGCCTTTAAAAGGTGTGCACCTGCAGACCTGAACTTCGAGGGGAGCTTGGAGTCGTGTGCATATAATTTAACACAGCTCTCACAAAAATCCCAATTCAAGGAAGCAGATCCGTGGATTCGGTGGGGGGATGTTATAGGCGAGTCTCCATAGGATAAGAGCATAAGAAATAGGAACAGGAGTAGACCATTCTGCCCCTTGAGCCTGCTCCACCATTCAATAAGATCATGGCTGATCTTCTTGTGTTTCGATTTCCACATTCCCATCTAACCCCGATAACCTTTGATTCCCTTGCCTAACAAGAATCTATCTACCTCGGTCTTAAGAATATTCAATGACCCTGCCTCCACCACCTTCTGAGGCAGAGAGTTCCAAAGTCACACAACCCTCTGAGAGAAAAAAATTCTCATCTCTGTCCTGAAAGGGCGACCCCTAATTTTAAAACAGTGCCGCCTAGTTCTGGACTCACCCACAAGAGGAAACATCCTTTCAATGGCCGCCTTTTCAAGGCCGTTCAGGATCTTATATACTTCAATCAAATCACCCCTCACTCTTCTAAACTCCAGTGGAAACAAGCCCAGTCTGTCCAACCTTTCCTCATAAGACAACCCACTCATTCCAGGTATCAATCTAGTAAACCTCCTCTGAACCGCCTCCAATGCACTTACACCCTTCCTTAAATAAGGAGACCAAAACTGCGCACAGTATTCAAGGTGCAATCTCACCAATGCCCTGTATAACTGAAGCCTAACATCCTTACTTTTATGTTCAATCTCTCTCATAATAAAGGATAGCATTCTATTAGTCTTCTTAATTACTTGCTGTACCTGCAAACTAACTTTTTGAGACTCATGTACTAGAACACCCAGATCCCTCTGCACCTCAGAATAATGCAGCCGTTCTCCATGCAGCTTCTCCTTGGCTGGCTTGTGGTGCCGAGGCTAGGGCAACAGTGCTGGACCAAAGGGAACCTCCGGGCCAGGGCACTAGAGCAACAGTGCAAGGGGTGGGGGAGCAGGTGGTCATGGCAGCACAGACTGAATGTTGCACACTAACACTTCCCTGGGGTGGGGTGGGGAGAAAATGGCCAGGCAAATGGAAAAGCATGTTAAAGGTGGGCACCCTTCTGCAGCTAAGACCATCTGGCTTGGGCTCAGTTGACATGCTTGGAGACAGGCTAGTCAAACAACTGTGCCCTCGCAATCAGCACTAATTCCTGAGACTGCCAATGATGCTCTTCTACTTTCAACCCCTCGCACGCAGACTCCAAAATCGAATGAGTGCTGTGGTGCTGCAGATCCACTGCACGAGTTTGAGGATACCCTTGGGAAAGTTGGTCATGGAACACTGAGGGAGGGGTGCACTCCTAATCCCTTGCATTATGTTTAAGCAGACATTGAAAAGTCACTCTCATAGTTTAAGCAAACCGCATGTCTTGGAGGTTAGGACAATGCCTGTGCCTGAGGTGAGAGTTCAGGATGCAGTCGAGCGGCTGAAGCTGTTGCCACTCGGTTACGTGGTGTGGGGTGGTGTGGGCGGAGTTTTGATCAACCATCATGAGCACTAAACACTGGGCATCCACGTGGTGGCCTGAACTCTCCGACATGTATAAAGGGGTCTCGAGAGGCAGCTGCAGGTGATGACTTGACCAAGAGAGGTCCTTAGGAGGCATTTGCTGACCCTCACATCTCTATCTCTCTCTTTGACACTGCAGTGAGAAGACCATCAGGAAGATGGGGCCTGTTAATCTCACTCTCTGCCTCATTGCTTACAGGCAGGAGAGAAGATGCAGAAGGATGCGACAGAGGCGCCTGGCTCACCAGAGGGAGGAGCAGAACCCTCAAGACCAAGGGGCAGGGGGACCTCCTCTGCATAGAGGGGATGAACCCTACAGAGCCCTTATTTGTAGGGGCCTCACTAGAACCTGGGTCTATAGACGGCGCATGTGCTACTTGCAGATGAGCGAGAACAAGTGTCGCCGACGCCTGCGCATGTCAAGGGAACTGGTCACTCACGTATGCCACCCTCTGCAGGATTTGGCACCACAGGGACTGGGAGGGCATCCACTGCCAGTGGCAGTGAAGGTTACCACTGCAACCAATTTTTTACAGCAGTGGCTCCTTCCAGGGTTCCACCGAGATATCGCAAGCCTCCATCCACAAACATATGAGCGCCATTTATGCCAAGGCACAGAACTTTGTCAACTTCAATAGAGATCAGGTGAGCCAGGCAGCAAGAGCGCATGGTTGGGGAGGGGGGAGTGGGGGGAGGTGGGGTTGGGGGCCCATGTGACACTGCTGAAGTTGCCTTGTGATGGGAAAATAGATAATTCCACCCTAAACAACCTTAACCGGCAGATGCATGGGTTTCTGGTGCTGTTGGTATCAAACCAAATCCACTCCTGGGAAAAGCAGTTCGAGGTGGGAACTCAACAGTAAACTGGCCTGACCCATTCTTTTGCCGAGTTTGCTTGTTGCCCACCTTCAAACCAGTCTCTTAGTGGCGGGGAAAATTCCCTCCATTCTGTGTTAACTTTACCAAAACCTGTCACAATTTCTAAAGATCTCTAGTACATCACCTCCTTTCAAGCTGAAGACCCAGCCTGTTCAGCCTTTCCTGATGGGTAACCCCCAATAAAAGACACCCCTTTTTGTTCTTGAATGTGGAAAATACTAGCAAGGCTGCATTTATTGTCCGTCCTTTATCATCCAGAGAAAGTGATAGTGAACCTTCTCTCTGAATCGCTGCTCCCACAATGACATTGGGGAGAAAATGACAGAATACTGACTCATTGTCTGCAAAGGGACGGTCATGTGACCAAGTCAGAACAGTGACTTGGGAGGATAGTGAAGATCCCATAACATGGCTGCTCTTGTTCTCACCAACAGACATTGCCAGGGGGTTGGAGATGCTGCCAAGCGCTCCACATTAGCAACTATCAGAGTTTTTAGCTCATACACCTGACTGACTATTCTGTAAGGCTGTAGTGATGTTGTCTGCCTCCCTAGGGTAATTCATTGTGTATGTGTGTGTGTGTGTGTGTGTGTGTGTGTATACGCGCGCACGCATGTGTGTCTGCATGCCTGTTTCTTTGTGTGTACACGTCTGAGTGGTGTGCATCTGAGTCTGAAGGGCTGAGGTATTTTTAATGTGTTGAAATGCCATAAATGCAAGTATCTTTATTATTCATCCACCTTTAACACAGCTGAAAAAAATCACATCTTACAATGTAACAATTAATCTTAATACTATTTATATGCAACTGATTAATTAACTCCAAGAATAATTTATCATAAATATTTTCAATTACATGCCAAACATATGGCTCATTATTAAATCAAAGGGCTGTTTTCTCAACAATGATATAATTTTTCTGAAGGAATGGATTTACTTAAATCTCAAATCTTAGTTCCCATTCAGAATTTGCATGTGAATTACTTCTTTACACTTTATATCTAAAATAAAACCACAGAAGATTAATCAGTCAGTCAGAAATCATGACCAAAGGAAGGCACCATTTATCACCCAATTGTACTGATCACAATTTTTGCGTGACTGACTTTCTCACTAGGACAAGGTGTAAGGTGGGTGGAAGCAGATTCTATAGTAATTAGAGAATTGGATCAGTGTGGTGGTGTGTTACTGTTCATTCAGAGTCCGAGTTGCTGTGGCAGCATGCACACCTACATATATGTTGTAGTCTGGAGCTATGGATAGTGATGCCAGAGGATCTAGCAGCAGGAGTAGGCCACTCAGCCCCTTATGCCAACTCTGCCGTTCAATAACACCATGGCTGATGTTCTTCCCATAATATAGCTGGCCAAGAATCTCTCCCACCTTTACCACCCGCTATTGGCAGGTGTTGGAAGGATTTGCAGGTTGATCAGGCTGTTTGGCCATGTTATGATCACACCTTCCTTGGCCATCCCAAGTCCTGGGACTCAAACCCTGAGATTCTAGCTCAGAAGCAGGGACACTAACCACTACGCCATAAGGCCTCAGTTGTATAAATACTTGAAGGGATATGATTAACAAGTCCATGGAGAAAGAGGAAGGGATTGGGATTAATGTGGAAACCTCTATAAAAGAATCAATCTAGATATGATGGACCTGGTGTCCTTCTATGCTGAGTAGTACTATGATTTCACTAAACTACAGGGGGTATTATCAACTGTGTTGCATGGATAGTGTGCCAGTGGTAAGTAACAGATTTCCTTCCTTGAATGTTATTATTGGACAAGTTTAGTTATTAAAACAATCCAACATTCCACCGAAGATGCCATTCCAAAAATTAGCAGATTCATTGGATTCAGTTTCATAACTCGCCAAGGTGGTGTTTGAACTTACAACCTCTGCTTTACTAGTCCGTTAGTATTACCACCACCACTTCAGATATTTTGGCGGGCTGTTGTCTGAGGATCAAGGCTCCATGCAAAACTGTGTAATTAATCCACTTTCCTCTATATGCTAATTTGAAATCTGAAAGTATGTCGTTAATGACACAAGCAACAAACGCATGCCCAAAACGGCAAAAAATCGCTTTTCTATTCATACTGAATGAAGGCTGAGTGAACTTGAGGTAGCTCTTTTCCATCTGTTTTGAGGTTCAGCACATCAGTCGATAGCAAGCTCCAGCAGCTCATGTGTATCGATGAAATTCAGTGAGACGGTAGTTTAATAGGAAAAGTAAAAAGAGCGGAGATCAAATTTCAGATAAGTCAGGGATCAAAATTAAAATTAACCTTTGAAATCATTGACTCCCTGGTCAATACAACTCAAGTGAAAAGCCCCAAAGAAGTATCAATAATCCACGTTTGTCAATCAGGGTAATGTGTGGAATTCTACACAAAATCAACAGGAAATGTTGTATTTGAAAGCACATAAAGCAAGTTAAGTTTTGTATCATACCAGAGACTACATTCTTAATTGCCATATAATTTGACTTTAGAATTATCCCAAAGAGAATTGCTAGATCACTGATGAAATAATAGCAACACTGTGATTGCCTCTAATGGCTTGTTCCTGCTGCTGCTGCACCTGTTTCTTCCCTGCACCATTTTCTCCCCTAACACTGTCTCTAAGGGTATGGTTCCACTGGCAGAGCCAGACATCTGGTAAGTTGCCAAGTCCCTACTCATCGTCTCCGAGCTTCGTCAGAAGCAGGTCCCCACTAAAAGAACAGCTGAGTTGATCCGGAATTCACGCAACTTTCACACATGGGCTATTTTCCTCCAGAGGCCACAAGGCTGCCAATCCAGAGAGGATACCCAGGCTGAGCGCTCTCCTACCGGACATACCGAGAGGACAGAAGCAGAGACTCGAGGGCTCTAGGGCCCACTGGGGGGACATTGGGAGTGTCCAGCATCAGAATGAAAGATGCTACTCAAAAACACAACACAATACAGTAATAGGTCACAATGCACAAAGCAAAGCTACTATGTGATAGGAAAATCAGAGTTCTCGGGAAACCCCATGGTCAAGACTTTGAGAAGAGCTGGGAAGAGCACGGAATGTGGATAGGTCCGCAAGCAAATTGAGCCTGGAGTTTACCGTGGGCTTTGGGACCCCACGTTGGGGAAAAAGGTGGATTCCTGCACTTGCCGGCAGTGGGACCCACCGGACAATTTTACTGCAGGCTGCCTCCTGATTGGCCAGCTGTGGGCCAGCTGTGGGCCTGCTGTCCAACTAAGGGTGGCCAGTAGGCTCTCCATGCTCCCAGCCCAATCAGGGAGCATTTTCTCCTTTTGTTGAACAGTAATTGAGTCACTGCATATGAAGGGAAGAATGAGCCACAACAGCAAGAGTAGGGCTGTTATGGCACAGCTGATGGTAAATGCTGAGTTGTTCAAATCCCAAAGGGAAACTTGAAACAACTGCCACAACTTGTTTTACAGTTTGTATAAATTTCAGGATGCATACCTTGAATTCAGTAGTAATAAGACCACCAAGTCTTATAGGTTTTACAAAACTAGTTTAAACATTTATTAATAAGAGAAATGATTTTTAAGTACATACATAGATCTACAAATTACTACTATGATTACTTCTAAATTCCCCTATTCAATCTAACTCCCAATCATACTTTTGTTAAGGTAACAGTAATGCACATAGATTTGAAAAGACCCAGGCAAAGAAAGATGATACCCTGAGCAAGTCGAATTCAAAGTGAGTTTTCTCAACTTTAGTCCTTTGAAGACAGCAGCCTGGTGCATAGATGCTGAAGGCTTTTCACACTTGTAAGATCTTAAAGTGCCTTCCCTTACAAACAGTCTTCTCTCCCTTTTACATATCTCCCTCTTTGAATGCAGCTGCCCATTGTTTCACTATGTCTTTGGACTTTATCTCCCTGATATCCCTTTGTAGCCTCCTTATGCTCCCTTTGCATCTAACTATCCCAACTATCTTTTGTGTCATCAGTAAATTTAGCAACCATACCTTTAGTCCCTTCATCCAATTCATTTGTATAAAACATTGAGGCCCTAGCACTGATCACTGTGGCACAATATTTGTCACATCCTGCCAACCAGAAAAAAACCATTTATACCAACTCTCTGCTTCCTGTTAGCTAGCCAATCTTCTATCCATGCCAATATTTTAACCCCTACACCATGAGCTTTTATTTTCTTCAATAAACTTTGATGTGGGACCTTATCAAGTGCCTTCTGGAAATCTATGTACAGTACATCCACTGGTTCCTTTTTACCCACCGCACATGTTACTTCTTCAAAGAACTCCAATAAATTGGTTAAACATGATTTCCCTTTCACAAAACCATGTTGACTCTGCCTAATTACCCTGAATTTTTCCAAATGGCCTGCTATAACATTTTTAATAACTTCTAACATTTTTCCTATGACAGATGTTAAGCTAACTGGACTGTGGTTTCCTGCTTTCTGTCTCCCTCCTTTTTTGAATAAAGGAGTTACATTCACTTTTTTCCAATCTAATGGAATCTTCCCTGAACCTAGGGAAGTTTGAAAAAAATCAAACCAATGCATCAACTGTCTCACTGGCCACTTCTTTCAAGACCCTAGGATGAAGTCCTTCAGGACCCAGGGACTTGTCAGCCCCCAGTTCCAACAATTTTCTCAGTACCACTTCCCTGGTAATTGTAATTTTCCCATTTCTGGGATGTTACTTGTATCCTCTATAATGAAGACTGATGCAAAATACCTGTTCAATTAATCTGCCATCTCCTTATTTTCCGTTATTAATTCCCCAGGCTCACTTGCGGTAGGAGCGATGTTCACTTTGTTAACTCTTTTCTTTTTTAAAATATATAGAAACTCTTATTATCCGTCTTTATACTTCTAGCTAGCTTCCTCTCATACTCTAATTTTTCCTTCCTTATCAATGTTTGCTATTTTTTATATTCTGCCCAATCTTCTGACCTGCCACCCATCTTTGTACAACTGTATGCGTTTTCTTTAAATTTGATACTAACTTTAATTTTTTAGTTAACCACGGATAGTGGGTCCTCTCCTTGGAATTTTTCTTTATCTTGGAATGTATCTATTGTGTATTTTAAATATCCCTTTAAATGTCTGCCACTGTATCTCTATTGATCTATCCCTTAACCTAATTTGCCAGTTACCTTGCTAGCTGTGCTTTCATACCTTCATAATTGCCCTTATTTAAATTTAATATACTAGTTTTGGACCCACTCTTCTCTCCCTCCAACAGAATGTGAAACTTAATCATGTTATGATTGTTGCTTTCTGGGACTGCCTTCACTATGAAGTCATTAATTAATCCTATCTTGTTGCACAATACCAGGTCTAGTATAGCCTGCTCGCAGGCTGGTGCCAGAACGTGCTATTTTTAAGAAACTATCCTAGAAATAGTCTATGAATCCCTCATCTTAGGCTATTATATTTATTTATTTCTATTTGTGCTCTCAGCTCAACTTTTTGTTTTGAATGTTACATGCATTCAGATAAGGGACCTTTAGTTCTGTCCTTATATTATTTTTGTGACCTCTAAACTTATCTGATTTACTGTAAGATTTGTACTCCCTGTACTCTCTGTCCCTTCCTCCCATGGTCTGTTTATCATTTCCCACATTAATATCTTTCTCTTTTGTCTTTTCTCTGCTCTTTGATTTACCACATCTTCCCAAATTTGATCCCTTGCCCCCATTATTTAATTTGAAACCCTCTCTACTTCCCTATTTATACAACTCGCTAGAACACTGGCCCCAGCACGGTTCAGGTGTAGATCGTCCGAATGGTACAGCTCCAGTACTGATGCCAATGCTCCATGAACAGAACCTACTTTGCCCACAGCAGTCCACCAGTCTTCCGGCCATGTTTTCACCTCCCTAATTTTATGTACCCTATTTATTACTGTGGCACAGGGTGAAAACCTGGAGAGGCTTCAACTTCGGAATTGTGAAAAAGATGGGTCTTGATTTTTGAGGTGACAACACATTCCAGTACTTGAGAGGCCGGGAAGGTTTAATATGGTGTGGTAGTTTGCAAGGACAGGGGAGTAAAGGGTGATTTTTTTTTTGAGGGGACAATGGTGGTAGTTTTGAAAGACTGGTACTGTTGCCTCACCGGTCCACAGAAAGAGCTAGCAAGGCGACCAGGAGTTTAAAGGCAATTGCGCCAAGAGATCAGAAAGTGGGTCCTATTTGTTTTGGTGAACACCTTTCACAATAAATGGGCCTCATTTCCCCCTGCCCTCATGCCACACCCCACTCTCCACGGTATACAAATACTCAGAGAGATTTCCAATTACTTGTATTGGACAGATGCAGGCATGTTAATATCTGTACTGACTGGGAGATCTAGTTACTCGTAATAACTATGTTACGAAGGGGTAATATATTTCCCTAATGTGATCCTGAACACAAAAGTACAACTTTGTTTAGGAGTGCTGCAGTAATTTTTGTTCTCTTCCCATATGGTCACTTGCCCCCACTCACCATCCTCTTCAGAATTGGTTCCAATGTTTGGTTTCACTCTCATGGAGATGTTTAAAATGATGAAACAAATAGAGGATGATTCATCTCTCTCTCTTCTATGTTCTAGGATAAATAGGCGCAATCTTAAAATTAGAAACAAGCCAATTAAAAGAAATCCAGGAAAACATAAGAGTCTCTTTTGGAAACATTCTCACCTCGAGGAACTGAAGGCAGATGAAATATAATATGGGGAAGTGTGAGGTTATTCATCTTGGAAATAGTACAAAAGCAGAGTTGTTTTTAAAAAAAGGTGTGAAATTTGTGAGTGGTGATGTTCAAAGAGAGTACTTGTATAAGGAACACAAATAGTAAGCGTGTAGTACAGTGATCAGTTTGGAAGGTAAATGTTGGCATTTATCACAAAGCAATTGGGAGCATAAGAAGAAGTCTTGCTATAATGGTATAGGATTTTGGTGACACCACACCTGGAATACCGTACACAGCTTTTGGTTTCTGTGGTAATCTGATGCATAATATACCTTTAAGAAGAATGTTATAATGGAAGATCACATGATCTTAGTATCCAATAGCAGAGCAAGCGGGGCTGCCTCAGTAGTCAGTCGTCTAGAGTTAGAGTCTGTAATGTAGAGACAGGGTTTGAGTTGTAAGCACATAAGTGTAGCTGCTGAGTTCTTTTGTCAATAAATAGTGTTCTGCATAAGAACTGTCTGCTGATCTACTCTGTCTATGGTCCGAACTCGGCCATCCTGAACCAAGCGTGCAACACAGATCCATTATTCCAACTAAACTAGTGACCAGGGTCCAACAGTTTCCAAATCCAAGGGCAGGATCTTCCCCCCCCACCATCGGGATGCGTGGATGAGCACATAGATCTCCGGGGCAAATTGCTGCCTCAGGGAGATCGGCGCAAGTTTGAAAGTTTGATTAAAGATGAGAAAAAAAAATATTGACATGTCCACTCATGTGCCACTGTCACATGAGCTGGAACATGTCAATTTCTTTTTATTTAGACATTTCAGAAAAAATTGAATACCCTCATGAAACCTCATCCCGCCCGTGGATGAGGTTTCATGTTTTTTCAGAAGCCCTCCTGGGCTCCCTGTCTGCCCGCCAACCTTAACGTTGGACGGGCAGGTCCATTGATCACCTCAATTACTTTATTAGTGGCCTTAAGTGGCCGTTGTGGGTGGACGCGCAGCCAACTCGGCTCCGCTCTCGCGCCGGCCTGAAAATGTAAATGACGTGGGGTGACATTGAGATGCCCACCCCATGTCATTTTACGTGTCGGCGAGTGGGCCCCGCCCCCGCTCGCCGACCAAAAGATACAGCCCCAAGAAGAACATATAAGCCTCAGAGGCAACATAGCAAACGTTCACTGGATTGTGTTCCTGGGATGAGCGTGTTGTCCTATGATGAGGGGCTGAGTAAATTGTATCTACCCTCTCTGAAGTTTAGGAGAATGAGAAGGGAAGGGATCTCACTGAGACTTCTAAAGAAGGTTGAGAGGGTAAAGAGTGAGGGCTTGTTTTCCCTGGCTGGGAATCTAGAAGACTGGGGCAGGAGTGGGTGGTGGCAGAGGGGGGTGAATGGCCTCAGGATAAGGGGCCGACCATTTAGGACTGGGGAGAAGGAGAACTTTCTTCATTCAGACAATTGTGAATCTTTGGAATTCTCGACTCCAGAGGGTTCTGGATGCTTCCTCATTGAGTATGTTCACGGTTGGAATAAATAGATTTTTGGTCTCTGGGAATCAAGGGATATGGAAATTAGGCAGGAAGTAGGGTTGAGGCAGAAGATTAGTCATGTTCGTATCGAATGATGGAGAAGGGGCAAGGGGCTGTATGGTCTACTCATGCACCTATATTTTCTGCTCTTAATGAACCAGACAAACACCTGAGCATATAACCTAGGCTGCCATTTCAATGCGTTGCTGAAGGAGGACAGTACTCTCAGAGATGTTGTCATTTTGAAGAGGCATTGAGGTACCATCCTCCTGTTTAGGTGGGTGTTAGAGATTCAATGGCACTGTTCAAAGAAAGACAAATCCTGGCTAGCATTTATTCCTCAACCCAGATCACCAGAATCAGATTTACAGGCCCATTTACTCAATGGCAGCGTATAAACTGACTGCCACATTTATCCGCATAATTGTGACTATACTTCAGAAGTAATTCATTGAATGTTGAGTGCTTTGGGACGTTCTATGGAAATGAAAGATGTTATCTTGTCTTCTTTGCATAAGTGATTGAGACAACCTGGATTGCACTGCCCAGAAGGCCTGAGGAGCAGAATCAATTGAAGTAGGTGAAATAAGGATATTAAGGGAAATGGGCAAAATGGCTGGGAATTGGAGTTAAAGGAATTCAAGAGCCAGCATGGTTAATGAAATGGTGCAGTTGGCCAAAATGATCCCGCTCCTCTGCTTTATTGGAAAGAGGTGTAAGCAAGCAAATTTTTTTAAATTACATCTGTTCCCTGCCTCCTTCACTACCAATTGACTCTTTGTAACATCTTATTCACCTTTCTACCAGTACTAAATATCGTGTTTTTATAATAATATAAAGGCATCAGTCGCTCATAAGGGACTGGGTAAACACGTTGTGGATTCATTTATTTAGACTTGGCACATGAGAACAGTTACACACGGACAGAAAGCTTGAAGACATCAGCAGAGTTGTCTGTGTTGTGCTCTGCTTAAAAACAAAAGTGAAACTAAAACAGGATTGCATGGCACTCTTCTAGTGATGTCATTCTCCATCCCTTAAAGGCATATTACAACACTAATACTGTACTTAACAATCTGCAGATTCAGATTGCAATTTGAGTTGTAATCTGCATCTATTCCACCTGACTTTTAATTATAACCCCCAAGGAGCAAGAAATTTCAAGCACATGGGAACGTTTTCCACAGATGCTAAAGCTGTGGGCGTGATAAAAAAATAAATCTACCTTTATATCACCAACCAACCATCTAACTTTTTTCTAGTCACCAGGATATAAAGGAACATGTTTTTGACATAATAGGAGTATCTCCATCTCAGAGTATGAAGGTATAGGAGTAAAACCCAATTCTGACAGACAGCCCCAGCAAGTGGGGGATGGGAGCACCAGTTCTCAATCTTGGGTTGGCACCCAATGGTCAGGAGTGATCCCCGCTTCAACATATCGGTTGTGAAAGCCAATCAAACCTTCCTGCCCTATCGGCTATTGAGCACCGGGGCACTTGGTATAAAGACGATGAGTTCCGCGAAAGAAGCCCTCACAGCTCCTCAGTCAGCCTGGTGAATCCTTCATTGTTGGCCAAAGGATGAAAATGAAACACAACAACAGAGATTTAAAGGGAAAACAAGTCAGTGAGGAGCAAGCAAGTGTTGAGAAAATGGGTTTTTACCAAACTATAGAGTATTTCCAATGTCTTTCAGGATTGTGCACAAAGGAGAAACGGCTGTATTAATGTACCGCTGGCTGGAACACGTGCACACGAGTCAGGGAGAAAGGCCATCAGCTCTGTGAATGCTGTAAATGAAGCAGTGAACTATGAGAGCTCTTTCAGGTGACCTTTGCAAACCTTACTCAGAGAATACGGGACAATTAGTGACATGGGAGTTTCAGTGTAACTGAGTTGCAGAACACCTTCCACAGTGTGCAAGGACCAGGGCGTGCTGCAATGATCAGCTTTGTGCTTGATACAGAGAAGGTGAAAGCATCTATATTGCTCCCTGTGCTGACATTTTAAATTATACTAAGCCCGCAGGCTATAACCCCACAGGGAACTTTCCGGATGGTGGATGCTAATTCAATAATTAGAGAGAAAAAAAAAATCTACCTCTATCAGTACCCACAGCAACTGCACAGAACACGAATCCCAGCACATCAAGGTATTTTATTTGTCAGGGGCTAAAAAGGCTGAGAGGATCGATTCAGCTAGACGTTAAAATCTTGAAGAGCCAAGCTTTATCATTGCACATGGTTGCCAAATCCAAAACTGCATCGTCAAAGGTGCCCATCTTCAGAAGAAACGTTAAAAGTGAGCTGTCTGCATTCCAAAGGATCTGGTGAATGGTGAAAACGCCAGTGCACTCTTAAAAAGACAGGACCTCTCCTAACTCCCCCAGAACAACAATCTCCCCTCAATGAATAGCAGTGAAAACAAAAAAACAACTGATCATTCATTTCCTTTCTGTGCACAAACAGCAGGTGTGTTTCCCAATATCACAAAGAATTTTGCAGCATGTGGTGTGCTTTGATAGGTTTTTCCCCTGTACAGACCATGGCAAATGCACATCAATTTTACACCATTGATCTGCTTCTTCTTATGCTGCTGTCTCCAGTTGTAGCTAATAGAAAGCCTGATTGCTGGGAGGCGGGGGGTGGGAGGGTGGGGGTTACAAGATTTGATGAAGTGATATGAAGATCCCTGTCCAACAGGCTCAACAATTACTGGCAAAGTTCACCACACAATTAACTGTAAGACTGAAGTGACGGCTCTCAAACCCATTGAGCCTATCATTATAAAATGCAGCATACAGCCTTCTGAAACAAAAACAGAATTACCTGGAAAAACTCAGCAGGTCTGGCAGCATCGGCGGAGAAGAAAAGAGTTGACATTTCGAGTCCTCATGACCCTTCGACAGAACTTGAGTTCGAGTCCAGGAAAGAGCTGAAATATAAGCTGGTTTAAGGTGTGTGTGTGGGGGGCGGAGAGATAGAGAGACAGAGAGGTGGAGGGGGTTGGTGTGGTTGTAGCGACAAACAAGCAGTGATAGAAGCAGATCATCAAAAGATGTCAACAACAATAGTACAATAGAACACATAGGTGTTAAAGTTAAAGTTGGTGATATTATCTAAACGAATGTGCTAATTAAGAATGGATGTTAGGGCACTCAAGGTATAGCTCTAGTGGGTTTTTTTTTTATTTTATATAATGGAAATAGGTGGGAAAAGGAAAATCTTTATAATTTATTGGGAAAAAAAAAGAAGGGGGAAACAGAAAGGGGGTGGGGATGGGGGAGGGGACTCACGACCTAAAGTTGTTGAATTCAATATTCAGTCCGGAAGGCTGTAAAGTCCCTAGTCGGAAGATGAGGTGTTGTTCCTCCAGTTTGCGTTGGGCTTCACTGGAACAATGCAGCAAGCCAAGGACAGACATGTGGGCAAGAGAGCAGGGTGGAGTGTTAAAATGGCAAGCGACAGGGAGGTTTGGGTCATTCTTGCGGACAGACCGCAGGTGTTCTGCAAAGCGGTCGCCCAGTTTACGTTTGGTCTCTCCAATGTAGAGGAGACCACATTGGGAGCAACGAATGCAGTAGACTAAGTTGGGGGAAATGCAAGTGAAATGCTGCTTCACTTGCAAGGAGTGTTTGGGTCCTTGGACGGTGAGGAGAGAGGAAGTGAAGGGGCAGGTGTTGCATCTTTTGCGTGGGCAAGGGGTTGTGCCATAGGAGGGGGTTGAGGAGTAGGGGGTGATGGAGGAGTGGACCAGGGTGTCCCGGAGGGAGCGATCCCTACGGAATGCCGATAAGGGGGGTGAAGGGAAGATGTGTTTGGTAGGGGCATCATGCTGGAGTTGGCGGAAATGGCGGAGGATGATCCTTTGAATGCGGAGGCTGGTGGGGTGATAAGTGAGGACAAGGGGGACCCTATCATGTTTCTGGGAGGGAGGAGAAGGAGTGAGGGCGGATGCGCGGGAGATGGGCCGGACACGGTTGAGGGCCCTGTCAACGACCGTGGGTGGAAAACCTCGGTTAAGGAAGAAGGAGGACATGTCAGAGGAACTGTTTTTGAATGTAGCATCATCGGAACAGATGCGACGGAGGCGAAGGAACTGAGAGAATGGGATGGAGTCCTTACAGGAAGTGGGGTGTGAGGAGCTGTAGTCGAGATAGCTGTGGGTGTCGGTGGGTTTGTAATGGATATTGGTGGACAGTCTATCACCAGAGATTGAGACAGAGAGGTCAAGGAAGGGAAGGGAAGTGTCAGAGATGGACCACGTGAAAATGATGGAGGGGTGGAGATTGGAAGCAAAATTAATAAATTTTTCCAAGTCCTGACGAGAGCATGAAGCAGCACCGAAATAATCATCGATGTACCGGAGAAAGAGTTGTGGAAGGGGGCCGGAGTAGGACTGCAACAAGGAATGTTCCACATACCCCATAAAGAGACAGGCATAGCTGGGGCCCATGTGGGTACCCATAGCCACACCTTTTATTTGGAGGAAGTGAGAGGAGTTGAAGGAGAAATACAGCCTTCTGAGCTCAACATTGAATTCAGCATTTCAGCATTAACCCCCTGCACCAGTCAGAAGGCAGATCATCCCCGATTGGATGGTTCTTGACTTTAATCAAAAAAAACAGCCTTTTTATCCTATGATGTTTGATTTTTTAAAAAAAAATAATTAATGAACCAAACTCTTCAAAGAAAATTAAAGAAAAGCTTTTTTTTTTGGACAGCGGCTGTTAGTAATAATTGTCTTTCCCATTTACCCCTCTTCTAGACTTGCCTTGTTTTCCTTTACTTGGCCCAATACCATCTCCTTTTGCCCTCCACCATCATCCCTTCTGTTGTTTAATCTCTCCAGCTTTCTACCTTGGAGACTTTCCCCTTTGTTCTCCCTTCCCCTCTTTCCTTGCCTCTGTACTTGCTTAAAACCTATAATGTCACGAAATTTTTCCAGGTCTGATGAGAGTTCATCGATCTGAAACATTAGCTCTGTCTCTCTCGCTCTCTCTCTCTCTCTCTCTGGTAGATGCTGCCAGACCTGCTGAATATTTCCAGCATTGTCTGATTTTATTTCAGGTTTCCAGCATCAGCAGTGTTTTCCTTGTGTGGTTTCACCTCTCCCTCAGCGCATCTCAATTTTGCTTTCTTTTTTGCCTCTTGCCTCTCCCTCAACTGCGCACACATTTATAGCTCGGCAGGAATTTTGGACATCAAGCAGAATACATATCCTCCTGCTGCCACTCCACTCCCACACACCAATCCCCCCAGCCCTGCCCTCACCCAATAATGCATTAGATCGTCAGAATCACCAGAACCGGAAAGCAAACATCTGATTAATGTTTCAGTTTAAGATAACAACTGTGCGCTCCTTCAATGCCGCACACAAGCACCAGCCTAGATTGTGCGCTCAAGACCTGGGGCAGGATTTTTACCTCGTTGGGAGGGCATGGCGAGTGGGCCTGGGAGTAGTCACATAAAACTGACCACCGCCTGCGATCGAGCCCCAACCACGGTTTCACGCTGACCGGCCAATTAACGGGCAGCCAGCCCGAATCACACGCTGACCCACTCAGCGCTGGACAGTTGCACACGCGTGGAAGTGCGCTCACGCTGAAAGCTCCCTGGAGGCACAGAGCTGCTTCAGGGAGCTGAAGATTTTCTTAAAACATAAATAAAGACTTTAAAAATGTTAAAAAAAAAAACACGTCTCTGCTCATTTGGCTCTGTCACTCGAGCAGGGACGTGTTATAAATGAGACTGCAACGTTTTTATTTTACTTTTAGTTCCTGTCGGAAACCTCACCCCCACCCGCGGATGAGGTTTCATAAAAAAATCCAAAAGGCCGCTTGGCCTTTTCACCCGCCCTCTCACCGAACGGTTGGGCAGGAGCACTGCCGCCTCTCACTCGTGCTCGCCAAGCGAAATGTCGCGAGGGTGCGCGATGACATCAGGACGCTCGCCCGACATCACCGCGCACTATTTTTCTCTCGCCCGGACGCCCACCTGACAAGAGAAAAATTCTGCCCCTGCTGTGGGACTTGAACAACCTGCCGGCTTGAAATATAACCACACATCAGCTTATGCATTGCAGCAAACCCGTTTCACTTCATTGCAGCATGAGTGAGGCTGACTTGTCGACAGGTATTCAGTGTTAGATTGCACTGAACTCTTAAAAAATGTTCCACAATAGTTAGCTTCCAGCCAACTGAAGGAGCTGACCTATAAAAGGTGAACTTCAGCAATGGCTTGTAAGGTATAAAGACAAAAAATGCTGGAAAAACTCAGCAGGTCTGGCAGCATCGGTGGAGAAGAGCTCAGTTGATATTTCGAGTCCTCATGGCCCTTCAACAGAACTAAGTAAAAATAGGAGAGGGGTGAAATATAAGCTGGTTTAAGGAGGTGGGGTTGGGGGAGAAGGGGGCAGGTGGTTCTTGGGACAAGCAAGCAGTGATAGGAGGAGATAACCAAAAGCTGTCACAGACAAAAGAACAAAGAGGTGTTGAATGTGGTGATATTATCTAAAAGAATGTGCTAACTAAGAATGGATAGCAGGACACTCAAGGTACAGCTCTAGTGGGGGTGGGGTGAAATAAGACTAACAGGGCATAAAAGGTATAGATTTAAAAATAATGGAAATAGGTGGGAAAAGAAAAATCTATATAAATTATTGGAAAAAACAAAAAGGAGGGGGAAGAAACGGAAAGGGGGTGGGGATGGAGGAGAGAGTTTAAGATCTAAAATTGTTGAACTCAATATTCAGACCAGAAGGCTGTAAAGTGCCTAGTCGAAAGATGAGGTGCTGTTCCTCCAGTTTGCGTTGAGCTTCACTGGAACAATGCAGCAAGCCAAGGACAGACATGTGGGCAAGAGAGCAGGGTGGAGTGTTAAAATGGCAAGTGACAGGGAGGTTTGGGTCATTCTTGCAGACAGATCAAAGGTGTTCTGCAAAGCGGTCACCCAGTCTGCGTTTCCTCTACATTGGAGAGACCAGACCTCCCTGTCGCTTGCCATTTTAACACTCCACCCTGCTCTCTTGCCCACATGTCCATCATCGGCCTGCTGCATTGTTCCAGTGAAGCCCAACGCAAACTGGAGGAACAGCACCTCATCTTCCGACTAGGCACTTTACAGCCTTCCGGACTGAATATTGAGTTCAACAACTCTAGATCTTGAAATCCCTCCTCCATTCCCACCCCCTTTCCGTTTCTTCCCCCTTCTTTTTGGTTTTTCCAATAATTTATATAGATTTTTCTTTTCTCACCTATTTCCATTATTTTTAATGTATTCCACCGATCATTTATCTATACCTTTTATGCCCTTTTACTTTTATTTCACCCCACCCCCACTAGAGCTATCTATACCTTGCTTGTCCTGCTATCCATTCTTAATTAGCACATTCTTTTAGATAATATCACCATCTTCAACACCTCTTTGTTCTTTTGTCTGTGACAGCTTTTGGTTATCTCCTCCTATCACTGTTTTCTTGTCCCAACAACCACCTCCCCACTTCTCCCCCTCCCCCCCCTCCTTAAACCAGCTTATATTTCACCCCTCTCCTATTTTTACTTAGTTCTGTTGAAGGGTCATGAGGACTCGAAACGTCAACTGTGCTCTTCTCCGCCGATGCTGCCAGACCTGCTGAGTTTGTCCAGGTATTTTTTATTTTTTATTTTAGAGTTCCAGCATCTGCAGTTTTTTGTTTTTATCTCATAGTTAACTTTTCAAGTCCATAAGACTCTTCTTTGGAGAAGCTCATGAGGCATATGGACTCAAAGTTAAATCTGTCTCTCTTTCCACAGATACTGCCAGACCTGCTGAGTTTTTCCAGCATTTTTTTCTTTTATTTCGGATTCCCAGCATCCCTGGTATTTTGCTTTCATAATGGCTTGTAAGGGATGTTCTACTCAATTGTAGCTACCCGTCGCATGTGCTGCTTAGACACCAATAGCAGACTTCTAGGAGCTACCAAGAACATTACTGAACAACGTATTTACAGTCGAGGGTACGAGTATGACGAGAGCTCCATGACAAGTCCTTACCAGTTGCCACCTAGCGCTGGACCGCTGGCCTATGCTCTAGATTGGTGCCTTCTTACATCACCAGTGGGTGGCACCATACTCAGTCCCAGATTAACCCTTAATGAACTGGATCCTTCTACTATTAGGGACAGGACAGGTTAGTGCCTATGAGTGTGCCATAGGTGATCAGGCAGTTGAAAAAAGTTAGCAAAAAAGGTCCAAGCAGTAGCAGTCAAATATGCAAGTTAAGTGTGCAGTTCAACCTCATGGAGCTAGATGGTATGATCAACCTTAATGTCAACCACAGTGAGGGCTCAGAGTGCAGGAGCTACACATGCAAGGAATATGCCTGGAGTTTTGGAGGCTTGAGAGGTTATTTCAGAGGATCAATGGAAATGAGACATTGGGCAGAATCAAAAAGAAAATTAGGAGGCTTGTGAACGAGCTGTCGGATTCAGCTCATATACTTCGGGGTTCTGATTAACTGTGGAAGAACTCTACTGTAAATAAACAGTTTGCTTCCAATTGAGAAGCTCTAATGCTTTCATATACTGTAGCTGTTTCCTTTTAAACAAATAAAGCTTCACCTCGAAATCAAGGTGAGCACAAACAATCAGACTTGGCAAATGTTGGTAAATTCCATGGAGCTGCTAATCTCTGTTTCAATTATCATGAATGTGCATGTAATTACTAAAATAGCTTTGCGATATCACCATCAGTGGACAAAATTAGAGTATGTGCTTTGTTAGAACCAACATCAGTCTTATTTATTCACCATACTCAGCCCTTGATACTATACTAGAAATTTCTACAGTTCAAAGCCACTCTCCAGAACTGCTCTAGTAACATCTGGCAAAAAAGCAGACTCCTTGGTAAAGATAGTTTGATCAAGATTCTGCACCATAGCTGGACCTGGATTCCAACAAGTGCTAAACCTGGTCTGGGCACAATTCCACAAGTGCAATCACCCGTGCAAACCCAGAGGAAGGTGTAAATGGTTACGGTGGAATTGCAGAGCAGGGTTAGGGGGCTGGGGGGAAGGACATAAAGAAAATATAACAAAGTGCAGAAGTCTCTCATGGCCCAGGGAACATGGTGGAAGAAGGTAGCGGGCGATGCAAAAGGTGCACACCATGAACCAACAGGGGATCAATCATCATTCACAAACACCAACCCAATTTCCCTAAAGCACTGGAGCACTCATCTTACCTCCCATCACCTGCTGCTGACGCAAGAGAAAATGGGAACTGTGCTCCAGGTGGAAAGTTGTTAAAGTCAATGCTATGGGCATGAAACTTTGAAATAGAATGCTTTACATGACTCTGGCCTTAATTTCTATTATTATTACTTCCTTTGGCTACACCATTCTCACTCTGTTGTTTAATCATCCTCTGTTGTCTACCTAATTGCAGACCATTCTTTTCATCTCCTCGCTGTCTACCTTTTCCCTGGCTCTGTTCCTCTGTGACAGCAGTTCCTCTATAACATTCATTTGGTTCCGGTGAAAGGTCATCAAGCCTGAATTAGTAAGTATTTCCATATCTGCACGATGTTAAGCTTTTTCTCTTCTTAACCTGCCAACACATCTTACAGGAAACTTATATTATGCACAATAGCTACCTCTTCCCCAGTGTGGCATTCCACTCAAAACTGTAGAAGTAATAGTGGTGAGGGAAATCATAGCAATACCATTGTGTGCGGGAGTCATGTATTTGCAATAATGGTATCAACACTTCAACACTTCTGAAATGAAAACTTTCCAGCAATTGGAGTATTTCCAGCTAGCCAAGGATTGAACTATTGGACAATTTTCATCCAGTGCTCAAATTAGCCAGATAGATTACTGGCTGAAATTTCCAGTGTTCCACAACTCATCTCGCTCAAAAAAAACCACATGTTGGAAATGGATCCTTCTGTAAATAAAGTGAATGGGTAAAACACAGTCCTTAGATTAGTGCAACCCTGAGTGACTCTATGCATTTTTGGGACAAATCTCAACACTTGTACATCCAAGAGCACAGCATCAGAAACCCATGTTCAAGTTAAAACCCAAAGTACAAGTACTTCACACAGTGAAGCCAGTGGCTTTTTTTTTGGGACATACTTTATAAAGAGCAACTTCACAGATAGTGGTATTAGTCCATATTAAATTAATGATTGGTTATTACACAAGTATTCATAAACTGTCCTCCATATATCCCACGTTAAATTATTCTTTGTGGAATTGTAAAGCAAAAAAACGTCAAATCAGATGGCCAAAATTTGGTTGCAACACGATCCTTTTGTGTCAATTAAAGGCAATTAAAGGCCCTGCCCATCAGAACTTAAGGCTGGTGGGCAGGCCGGGAACCCTGGTGGGGGGGGGCTTCAGAAAAAACCTGAAACCTCATCCACTGGCGGGATGAGGTTTCATGTCAGTTTTTAAAAAGTTCAATAAAGTTTAGTCGCATTTATTAACATGTCGCATCTCGTGTGACATTATCACATGAGGGGGACACGTTAATAATTTTATTTTTTAAGTTTATCAAATGGTCAGTGATCTCCCTGAGGCAGCACTTAGTCTCAGGGAGGAGTGGACTCTTTCACGTTCATGCGTGGAACAGCGCACTTGGACAGATGGGAAAACCCTCCCCCCCACCCCCCCCCCCCACCACCAGCACAAGAGGGCAGCCCGCCCACTCAAAATGGCGGCGGGGTCCATTTCGGCGGCAGAGTTCGGCTGCCCGCCTGCCACCAAACCGGCGGGGCCCACCCACCCACCCATCGGGGGCTAAATTCTGCCCAAGACCTTTAGAGGTCCATTTTCTCACGCGTGCTGTCCCTGCTGATTCATTATGGCATGACAAGTGTTACTGTGAGCAAGGTCCCAGAAATGAAATATTTCTTACAAAACACCAAACGCCAACTTCCTTACCTTCCTGTTCCATTTCATACCTCAGGGTCGTCTTGTTTCACAAAGTAGTGACAAAAATTAAGCCAGCAGGCGCACACACACAAAAAAGAAATTACACGTTCTGCACCTCAACAGTATCTAAACAACACAGTCAGCTAAACTGTGCTAAATTAAACACAAAACGCATCCTGGGAATCAGCAACTGAACTACTTCAGTATCTCTAGTTACAGTATTAATCCACAAGTGATTTACAGGATAAACAGAAAGCAAAAACCTTAATATGGGATTAAATCAAATCCTACATGTACATGCGTACACATCTAGATTATCCTACAGGATTCCGATTTCAATACCAGTGAACAGTATCAAGGCCATTATTATTCTGTCACACAGGATACACATGTGCAAACTTAAGTTTGTTTCTGTGCACATACTCGCATGCAAACACATTACCATTTTATTTCTCATTAGCTTTGCGTGCCTTAGGTTGAATTGTAAACATTCAGGAACGTGGAGTTTCGGTGTTGTATTGATTTATTTCGAGCCTGGAAACTGCTAAGGTGTGATCCCAGCAGTCACGCCGTGATTATGGCCTTTGCCAAAGTCACTGGGGTCATGGGAAGGGGTGGGGGGGCAAACATTTCCAATGCTCCTATCTCTCTCCCTCTCTCCTCCACCCCACACTCTGCAAAAGAGACCACGGACGAGCGAGCTGACCAAAGCTTCCCAGGATAAGGGCAGGAGAGGGGATGGGGATGGGTCAGAAGCTCAAGGATGATGTCTACGTATCACAGGGCCATGCCTAAAGAGGAAGAATGGATTAGAAATAAAATAGGAAATCTGTGGCCCTGACCTTTGGGGCCCATGTCCCAATTAATGGCCTGAAGCTGCAAGTGGTCTCTATCTCTACAAGATGTCAGACGGTTTTATCAAATCCCAACCAAAACACAGGAATTCTCAACTTTGCACCTCCTTACGTTAGTGGCTTTTATGGGTCTATATGACAAAAGGTGGAGGCTGTTTCAACACTCTCCTGCCCGGTGGGGGGTGGGGGGGGGGTTGGTGGGGGAAGTGTGTGAAAATACACAGGTTGATAATTCCACCATTTCTGAGACCAAATCCATCTAAAGATCTGACATGTCAGAAAACAGTTACTGCCAGTGCTTTAGGAATCTCGACATTCATTGCAGCTTTAAACATATTTCTCCGTATTGCTCTTTTCCTTCTGCAACTCTACTTTTCCTTACTCATTAAGAAATACTGTCAGCTGCAGGAGAATTTCAGAGCTTTTTGAGTGCTTTTCCTGCTTTATCATAAATATATAAAACGAGAAAATTTCATTGATGGCTTGACGGGTAAGTGCATCAAGTAGTGGGATGCCAGGGTAAGTAAAGTGGTTTTTCAGTCCTTGTGGAGTTTCAGTGCATGAGATAGCAATGGATATAGACCTGAAAAAGAAAAAAAATGTAGGGCATTGGAGAAGAGCAAGTGAGTGGAACGATATAGATAACTCAATCAAAAGAGATGGCACAAGCAAGATGGGCCAAATGGCACCCTCATGTGGTGTAAGATTCTATGAAAATTGAACAAAAGAGAGAGAGAGAGAGAGAGAGAGAGGGGAGAGAGAGAGGAATAACAAGTGTAAACAAGACAGAGGGAGGAAACAGTATGAGACTTTGGGAATATTCAAGTGTGCAAGAAATTGAAAGTTTACACACGAAGAATTTGAGCACATGATTTCAAGGGTACGTTTTTGCAAGAGACTGATAAAGAAAGACTTGCATTTATATATTGCCTCTCATGACCTCAGGAAAGCTCTTTACAGCCAATGAAATACTTTGGAAATGTAGCCACTGTTTTGATGTAGGAAAATTACACCAGCGCAAGACTAACGGTTACGAATGTTTTTCTGTGCGAAGTGATAAGTTTCCCATTTTGTTTGGTCATGTTGGTGGGCACAGTGCCTGCACTGAACAAATTGTGAAAATCAACCAGACCAGGAAGATTTAGGCCAGAATTTTCCACTGAGCAGGCGGGCGGGCACCCAACCAGCTTGGGCCTAAGATAGCTTCCCGACATCATTGTGCACTGGGGCAATACTTCGGTCAGCTGTCGTGTGCTAAACTTGGATAATTAAGAGGGCGATTATAAGCTCATTAACGGCAGGATTAACAGATTTTTCCATCGCCTGTCCAAGGTTATGTTTGGCTGGCGGGCAAATCAGCCAGGCGGCTTTTGCATTTTTCAGGAAACCTCATCCGCGGGCAAATTAAAATAAAAATAATGGTCTCCGCACGGCACTTTCATCCCTTACATTTCCTGATGACGGACTATGAAGCTTGGGCCACCATTCTACGGTTTCTGTGACCTTTATTTGAGGCTGTTCAGGTCTTCCGCTCCCTGAGGCAGCGCTCTGCCCTCAGGGAGCTTTCTGTGAACTCTTGCCCACGCCCGCGCTGATTTCAGTGCTCGCCCCCCCACCCCCCCGCCCAACTCCCCCCCTCCCCCCTACCCCGGCAGCGCTGAGCCTCGCAGCGCATGTTTCACGCTGGCTAGCGGTCGATTGGCCAGCCAGCGTGAAATCACAGTTGGGGGGCGGGGGGGAGGGGTGCTGATCCGTGATCGGCGTTCCATTCCCCAGCTGGTCCCGGGGTTCGGCGATTGTGTCCGCAAATCGCACTAAAAATCCTGCCCTTGGGGTATTTACTTCTGTCTGAGTGTTAAACAAAGTCTCATTGTAGGTACTCGGCTGGTAAACCAGAACAAACTAGAATAATCACCATTCCCTCGGACATCCTGACGATGTGGGTGAGGTGAATTTACACACACAATTGAATTGAGTCGCAGTTGAGGCTTGGCTTAATGATGGGTCTGCTGCTGCTGTTAATCCGACTCTTTCAAATGGTCAGGCTCCGTAATGTGACTGTGCTGCTTAGCTACCTAATAGTGACACCATTACTCCCGGGCCAGAACAGATATATTTAGGTAATTTCCCTGTCAATCACGCTTGGAGATTACATTGCCTAAGTGCCTGGGACTGATTTTGATCGCACACACTTCATACTATGTATATATATCCTCCATTCGCTCTACTTTCCTAGAGAAATCACTCTGCTTTTAAACGAGAGATGTTGCTGCAATGGTCAAAAGTTCCATTTGTTTATTTTGTGGAAACTCTTTTTTTTTAAATCGCCTTTACAGCCTTTTTGCTGTAGTGTACCATTTAAACAGACGGCTGAGCAAGTAGACACAATAGACACAAGTTCCACCCCAGTGCGACAGTGGTGCTGATAAACATTTCGATACTAGTTCTCCACTACAAGTTTAGCCTTTTCTTTTAAAACAAGTTATTGGTGGAGATGCTCCAAATTATTGCATCGCCAACTGTCCCCCATCACCAAGGGCGGGACTTTCTGGCCCCTCCCACTGGCAGGGTCTTATGGTCCTACCAAAGTCCACGGCAGAGCCAGAAAATCCCAGCCAATATCTATCACCATCATTTCAATTGCGATGCCCAGTGTATTTGGTACATGTTGCCAAACCTGTCGCTAAACAGGTTCGTTATATTGGCACCAATTTGCAATTGAAAAATAATTTGCACTTATATTCCTTTTAATATTGTGCGATTCTCTTAATTCAGCAACACAATGACAGCACTGTAGGCACGAGGTCCTCCACTCTAACTTAATGGCCCATTAAATCTCCCAGTCCCTAGATTGTTACAGACCAGACACACGACTTGTGGAAGTCCTGACGCTCTGGCCTCTGCAGGAATTGCCTGGGAAGTGTCAGCCTCTGATGAGCAATTCCCCTGCTCCCCGGGACCCTCCACAAATGTCTCCCACTCACGGGTACTTACCCGGATAGTTGCCCAGGAAATGTTATATAGATTGAAACGAAGTATTACACCTGGGCAACTCTACAACTGACCCCACCATCCCGACATCAGTCACCAACCATCGGATTACCACTACCACCCACCCCCCCACTACCTCTCATTCACCCACTCGAATTCAAACTTACCACACAGCAGCTGGTGCCATAAAAAGGGAGCTGGTTCTGTCTCCCCACCCCCCCGATTCTAATCCGCTTCTACGAATTCCCCAATGGACACGGCAATGCGCATTTCTGGTGAAAGCTGAGCCCAGAAGGTCCCGCTAGAAATGTGCAGCACTATGGAGTTGGGGAATTTTTCGATCGTAGTAGCAATCCGACAGTGGTTGCTGCTGCTCGGAAAATCTGGGCCGCAGAATCCACCGATACAGCAAAGCGAGTCAGCGTCTTTGATTAAGACAAAGCAATCAACGTCATAAAGCGAATCAACATGTGGAGTTGGTGGTCAAAGTCAAAGTTCAGGGTTGACAGAGTCAGATATGCTGAGAGAGCAGAGTCAAGCTAATGGAAATGGAAGGAGAGAGTGGGTCAGAAAGAGTAAGAAGCCAGATACAATAATTGATAGGATGCAGGAAGGAAGAGGAAAAAAGTTATTCTTTTCATCATTTCTTGTCAAATGATATTTTTGTTCAACACGTACCGGTGTTAAGGAAAAACTTGTAAACTACTCTGGTAGTTTTGATTCTATATTTTGCATGTGATTACAGTAAAAACGAATATGCAATCCAACCTGTTAAATTTCAGGCATTGTTGCTGTTGGCTTAGTCGTGATTTATTCTGGGAAATTATGTACATTTACCATATTAGAAAATATGGCAAAAGCTGTTTTAAGTGGGGTGGGAGTGTAGTATAATGCAAGATCTGAGTACTTGGTGATACTGCCCTCTGTGTTGGGGAGATGTAAATAAAGTTAGCTCAATAACGGCTGCCTGCAAGTCCACATGTAAATCCTTTCTTAGTGCAATACACAGCAAGAGGGTTTACATTTCAAGAATACATAATCTGGGACGTCCTGAGGTCATGTATGGTGCAAAATAAATAAATCTTGCCTAGTTTCCATATCTTTTGCCTTCATCAATGCTGCCTGACCAACTCAGTGGTAAGAATTTTCCCCCCCGTCAGTGGGGGGGGAATGTGCAACAGCGAGCGCGCCTCCGATCAGTGCCCCCCATCGGGGGCCCACCGCCATTTTACGTGGAGGGGGGCCAATTAAGGCCCGCCCAGCGTGACGTCCACTAGGAAGCGCTATGCGCTCTCTGTGTGGTGTGGGGGGGGGGGGGGAAATGGGGTGGGGGGGAAGAGCAGAAATCCCTCAGCCGGGAAAGGGCGCACTCACCTCCCTGAGGCTAAGTGCTGCCTCAGGGAGATCGGTGCCAAATTTTAAAATGGCGAAAGAGGCAAAAATAAAATTTCCCTGATACGTCCCCTCATGTGACATGGTCACCTGAGCTGGGACGTGTCCATCACTTTTAATCAAACATAAATTAAATGTTTTTTTAAAACCCTCATGGAACCTCATTCCGCCCGTGGATGAGGTTTGATGCTTTTTCTGAAGCCTGCCAGGGGTCCCGGCCTGACCACCAACCTTAAGGTAGGACGGGGAGGTCCATTAATTATTTCAATTACTTTTTAAATGGCCTCAATGGGTCATTGCCAGGTCGGCGGGCGCCCAGTTGATTCGATTGCACCACCGCTGACCTGAAAATCGAAATGACGCGGGGTGATGCCAGGAGTTCCGCCCAACATCATCCCACATCATTTTATGCATCGGCGAGCAGGCCCTGCACCCCTCCCCCCACCCCACCCTAAATGTCCTGGCTAGTATTTCCATTTTTTTTGGTTCTTGTATTCAGGTTTCCAGCAATTGTTTTAAAAGGATATATTGGCAGATTCATCACTTGCCACATTGAAAACACTAAAGTATTCAGAATGCAGAACTGTTATCAAATTATTTACTTGGTGAAAGAAAGGCTTGCATTTATTTGGCACATTTCACAAACACAGGACATTCCAAGGTGCTTTACTCCAACCAATGAAGTACTTTTGAAGTGTAGTCACTGTTATGCAGAAAGCACACAGCAACCAATATGCACACTACAGCTCCCACAAAGAGGAATGTGAGAATGACCTGATAACTTTTTGAGACATTGGTTGAGGGATAAGAATTGACCAGGACATCAGGAATAACTCCCCTCCTCCTCTTTGAAATCGTGCCCCGGATTCTTTTACATCCACCCAGGAGAGCAGATGGTACCTTGCTTCAATGCCTCATCCAACCAATGAAACTTCAAACAGTACTGCGCCAGAATGTCAGCCGAGATTTCTGCGCTAAAGTCCTGGAGTTGGACTTAAAACACGCAGCCTTCTGACTCAGAGGGCAAGAGTGCTACCCGCAGAGCCGTGGCTATTGCCCTGAAGCAGCACAACATTCTGATCAGGCCATGCATTGTAGTAGTGAATAGTATTCTGATAGCTGCAACAGGGACTGGCACCCAAATTCTAGCAGCAGTGCATTGAGGCTGATCTCAACAACAAATTGCATTTATACAGCACTTTTAACATAGTAAAACATCCCAAGGTGCTTCACAGGAGCATTGTGGCAAACTTTGACACTGAACCACAGCAGGCGACAGGCATCAAAGGCTTGGTGAAAGAGAGAGATTTGCAGAAGTGATTTAATAGAGAGAGTGAAGTGGTGAAGTTTAAAAGGAATTCTGAAGCTTCAGGACTAGGCAGCTAAAGGCACGGCTGTCAAAGGTGGAGTGATTAAAATCAGAGACGTCCATGTTAAAGGGATAGGCAGGGACAATTTGATGAATCTGAATTCTCCAGCATCAAGAGAAATGTCTAAGAGGCTCCATGCCTCAAACCTGCAGTGGAATTGAATCTTGTGCTCCTAACATAGAGCTCCTTCAACTTTCTTGTATTTTTATTCCACAGCTTAAGTTACAAATCTATTACATTGTGCTGCCACCCATTTCTGCAGATCATGGGGTTAAATTTAGGGCCTTGCTTGAGTTTGAGGCTAAATAAGGCCATGTTGACTTTGTTTTTGAAGCTGGTCAACTTTCACTAGTTTCTTCAGTTGGCATGCTTGCTGGTTGCAAATTTTGGTAGACGCCTGTAAGTATTTTGATGCACAGACAGTGTGACAAACAGCTGAAACAAGCTGAGTGTAAGAATAGTTGATGGCAAGGTATTCTGACAAGACAAGCCAAAGTGGGCACTCAAACTTGTTTCGCATTTTAAAGGAAAAAGTTGCCATAGCCAAAAGATCTGGTTAAAAGAACTACTGATCATCTTAAATGGAAGACATCAATTATTTTCGTGAGTACCTATTCTGATTGATTGTCAATCATGAAACCAATATCACCTTTCCCCATCCTAGATGATTTGAGTTTGAAACAGAAGGGGAAAAAAAAATGTGTTTCTCACGTGTCGGTGCAGACTGGATGGGCCGAAGGGCCTCTTTTGCACTGTGTGATTCTGTGATTCTATGGGGATATGGAGAAGACTTTAAAAAAATTGCTGAGTGGTTGACAGGTTGATGATGCCAGATCAGGTGACACACGTGTGTGTGGAGGTACCCAACAGGGGTGGCAGGCAAAAGCACAAGCGAGAGAAGAGAATGTGAACATAAGGGGAGAAACAAAGAGGTACTTACTTGACCCATCTCAAATGATATCAACGTTTAATGAAATCATAGACCTTCCCTTCATAACAACATGGAGTTGAAAATTGGTTTTGGGCAAGAAAAAAAAATCAATTTTGTGTTTTTTGCTAATTAATTTTATGCTTCAGGTAACAGAGGATTGAAGGCGAGCTTTAAGAGTAGGTTTTCTGGATTTTTCTACCTTGAGTTTCTTTCCGACATGTAGTGATTTCTGGTACAGCACAGCTCCAGTGGCCTCTCTGCATCTGCAGCCTTGGGCATTAATAGAGTCAATAATGGAAGCTTTCACAGCCAGGGCCCAATGATATGTTGCCTATTGTCTGCACTCATCCCGCGACAGAGATCACTGGATGGCAAATCGGAAACAACTACCAGCCAACGCTTTCACTAGTCAGAGACGTGGAGTTCAATGATGGACCCCGATTGCCAAAATTAGCAAAGATCAGCAATGCAGTCCTGGAAACCTCAACAGTGTACCACTCTCTCTCTCTCTAATGCAGCAGATTAATGGAATAACCATGGAGGGTTATTGGGTAGGGGGTCTAGCTTGTCCGCCTTCCTACCTGTGGGCTCACAGCACAGAGTGTTGCACACAAACAAGATTTAGAGACCAATATACCAAAAGGCAATAGTCATTTTGAATGTAACGTAAGAACATAAGAAATGCACATAGGATTGTTTTATAGAACCCCCGAGTAGATGGCCCATTCTGTGCACTAGTTCTTGGTACAATACTCGGAATGCACAAACCCATTAAACTAACAAGGGAGCCCTAATTTACTTCGACCCATCATTCTTGAAATCCATAGTAAACACGACACACACATCATTACTTTATCAGTTTCGTAGGTCCTGGTCAGCACTCCTCCTGTCTAAAATACTACTACCCCAAAATCACACTGCCACCAGGCCTCAGTTTACAAGATCCATTTCAATGAAATAGAATTTAAAAAACAGCGCTTGTTCTTGTTCCCACCGACTGATGCTTGCTGTGCATTTGCCAATAAGATTGTTACTCAAGGCTTCTAATGCTTGTGTTTTTTTTCAAAAAAGGAGAATTTACTCCCTCCGGAAACTCAGTTGCATCTCATGGAGGCCATACAGCCTGCCAGAGTTACTGCATGAACTGTCAAGACAGTGCAATTCATACACCTCACTCATAATGGTGTTACTGTATCAAATTATGATGAGGTCAAAGAGTATTGATGAACATTTTCAATTAACTTTGTGCTGGAAATGTACCAATGGAGAATAAGCAGATGAGATGAGTCATCAATCACAAGGCATCTTTAATTATCAGTCTTGTACCTCAAATGTATTTTTATTTTTCTTTTTGAAGCTGAATACGAACATCTATGCAAGATAATGTAACTTCCTCTTTTATGTCTCCCATGTCATCTGGTCATAATTGAGCAGAACGTAGATTAGAGAAAACTGGATTGACCTCGGAGTATTTTCACTCAATTACTTTCTAGCAGAGGTCTGATCAGGATGAAATTTCACCATTTTAACTTTCTTCCAAAATTTTAGTTGTGATTATTCACCTCTCTCAGGCGCATTTTTGTGGGGCTTGGTGGAGACCCGACAACATGGCAAATTAAGAAAGAAAGGCTAGCATTTATATAATGCCTTTCACAATCTTAGGATGTTCCAAAGCACTTTGCAGCTAAAGTACTTTAGAAGTGTAGTCACTGCTGTTGCTATAAGGTTAGTTGTTGAATTGGACTCAAATGGGCCAAAGGACCTTGGTTTAATGGATAGATCTCATTTTGTCCCCAACTCTATCTGGTGAGACACCACGTTCAGAGAGAGGAGTCCCTGACACATAATATAATACTTTTCAACCATTGTCATTCTGATTGTAAACCTGTGTGATATAGTTATCCTCTTTTTAATAAGAAAACTTTATTTAGTGAAATGGAAACTTTTTGTCAGCATTGACCTGTCCCAATTCAATCATAGCACCATCACCCAGAGAGGAAGCTCTCATTGTTCTTCTCCAATAGTGGAATATAATCATAAATTGAGTGATAACGTTCATCATATATACCACACAGCAAACTCCTCCCTCCTCCCCAAATATTCCTCAACCCAAATTTTAGATGAGCATCTTATCTTCCAGCAATGGAAATTGTTCTCTCACCCAATCACCAGATTGTGGTACTTCATGATCACTAATTGAAACTCTTCCATTCCATTGAAATCTAAAACCAAAGCTTAGATTTTCCTAACCACCCTTTAAATTATCTTCCGCGTGTCCCCTACATTTCACATCTTTAGTGTTGTCCTGAAATGGAAAGCTTGGAACTACACCACAGGGTCAATTTCTAACCCCAGTCCTCTCAACAAATCCAAGCAAATAAAATGCCCTGCGCCACGTTACCTGCCAATTTCCCACCTGCTTTGCAATGATCTAGAGTTTAACCTGCTCTTCAGTCAGACGCATTACCATGTCCTCTACAGTTGACAGTTCCTCTTTAAATATGCTGATTGAGTCCCAGTGACATGATTAGCTGCTGCCGGCAATTTTAACCCCAGCCTAAGTGGCAAACCTGTCCTGCCAGGCCGAGATAGCAAAATGAAGATGGTCCAGAAGTAGAAGTGGCCCACACAGAATGCTGACCGTTTTTTTTTAAATGTTGAGGTCGGAAGAAGCAGGAATGCTCCTCTGGGTTCCATATTGTGTGTGTAGATCATAGACAAAAATGGGAGTAGGCTCACCTAGAACACCCTCTCATGATAGAGTAGCTCCTTGGCACTTGATGTCCACTCTGAGACAGAAAGAATGGCCACTTGTGGACAGAAGATACTCACTCACCATGGGACCAGCATCACCATGTACCTTTAGGAGAGATGGGAAGAATATTTGGGGTGAGGGAAACCATAAGTTTGGCTCTTTAAGAAACTGGATTCAGCTATTACCTAACTGTTGAGGATCTGAACCCTCACAGGGTGTCAAATGGGAGAATTAAGCGTAGTATTCATGCCGAGGAAGGTTAGAGGGTGGAGCGGGCAGGATGATCTCCTTGGTAACATTAGACTAAGTTTTGCACTGAGGCATTATCAGTGGTGTTACAGGGCATACGTATGACTTTCAGCAAGTGTGAACTCCATTACAGTCCTGCCAGCAGCGAGCATCGTCACAGGTGGGGTGGAGACTTTTGGAGAGCAATCAAAAGTCAATTGACAGAGAAACAGAACTAACATTTCAGGTCAATGACCTTTCATCAGAACCGAAGAAAGGCAGTGACCATCTGTGACGCCCTAGTCCACTCCTCAGTCACCCTAACACCTCCTGCTCTCCCTATGGAACCTTTCTGTGCAAGAGTAGGAGATGCAACATCTGCCCTTTCCCCTCCTCCCTTCTCACTATCCAAGGTCTTAAGCACTCCTTCCAAGTGAAATAGTGATTTATTTGTACTTCTTTAAGTTTAGTATACTGTACTCCCTGCTCATGTGGTCCCCTCTGCACTGGGGAGACCAAATGCAGACTGGGTGACTGCTTTGCAGAACATCTCTCTGCAATCCATAAGCATGACCTGAAGATTCTGGCTGATTATCATTTTAATTCTCCACCTTGCTCCCATACTGACCTTTCTGTCCTTGGCCTGCTGCAGTGTTCCAGTGCAGCTTTATACAGGCTCGAGGGAAAGCGCCTCATCTTTCAACTCGGCACTTAATGGTCTTCTAGACTCAACATGGAGCTCAACAACTTTAGATCTTAACCTCTGTCTCCATCTTGTTCCATGTGTTTTTTTTCTCCCCTTTTTTATTGTTTTGCTGGGTTGGTCTTCATCTGATTTCTTTCTTTAGCCCTCATCTTGTATTCAGATGGTTTTTATGTAGCAATTCACACCTCATTTGGACAAAACATTTGTTTCTTTACCATATCCATTATCACTCTCTTTGGCTGTTGCGTTATGAAATCTTCTGTTAGTTAATCTTCCCTGGCCTCCACTCTATCACAGAGCTTCTCTTTGGTCCTTCCCTGGCCTCCACTCCATCACAGAGCTTCTCCTTCATAATCCCTGCCCTCCACTCTATCACAGAGCTTCTCCATGGTAATCCCTGGCCTCTACTCTATCACAGAGCGTCTTCTTGATCCTTCCCTGGCCTCCATTCTATCACAAAGCTTCTCCTTGGTCCTTCCCTGGCCTCCACTCTATCACAGAGCTTCTCCTTCATAATCCCTGCCCTCCACTCTATCACAGAGCTTCTCCTTGGTAATCCCTGGCCTCTACTCTATCACAGAGCGTCTTCTTGATCCTTCTCTGGTCTCCACTCTATCACAGAGCTTCTCCTTGGTCCTTCCTGCCCCTTCCACTGACTTTAAAGCTCTTAACATTTCTAGCTTTCTTCATTTCTGATTAAAAGTCATCAACCTGAAACATTAACTCTGTTTCTCTCCACAGAGCAATTTTAATTTGATTCTCATCAGCATGCCTGCTGGTCAGTTGCCCGCCTGAAGTGGGCAGAAGATGGCAGCTGACAGATTCAGGATTTTGGCTGGCAGGAACCAAAGGAAGGTTCACTGGTGTGAGAATGGATGTTTATTTTTTCAACATTGCGTGAGTGAGTGAGTGAATGAGTGAGGGAGGGGCAATTAAGCTGGGCAAGAGATTGATAGGAGTCAGGTTGTCTGGGGGTTGGAAATATGAAAAGCATAGAGGTGTTAAGTTTGAGGTACAAGTAAATAGGTTAGATGTAACATCTGCATTTTTTGGTAAGTTGAGAGTTGGTCTGAATATCAAAAGGGGAGTCAGAGGTGAAAAAGAAACATGTTTGCATCTTGCAGTAGTTCATAGGTAAACAGTAGTGGGAATATTGTATTTTATTGACCCGAAAGCAAAGATAAGGTGAAAATATGAAAAATCTTATATTTGGAAGGGTTTGAGTTTCAAAGAGGTGTGAGAATAATGGAACTGAGATGAAAATGGAGACAAAATGTGTTTTAGAGATAGCTGGAGCTGTTTGAACAGTTGAGCTATAGCTGGAGCTCTGGGCTGGGAGAGAGTACACTTTTAATTATCCATCCAGTCAAGCCAGAAAAGTCCTGGGCAGCAACAAGCAGTTTTATTCTGAGCTTGATTCCACCGCAGAGTGGATGAGGGAAGAGGTCATGTGGTATGCCTTTGTTGAAGCTACAGCAGTTTGCCCTGTGTAACATTATTGGATTTCATAGTAAATATCTATAAGGGAGTGTTATCAGGAAGGTATTTACTTGTGGTTTTGACCAAGAACAGAGTTTTTGAGGAATGTTTTGTAATACTAACCTTAATAGTGTAACTGTAATCTTGTGTGCTTAAGTTCTTTTATTTTTGTTAATAAAACTTTTACCTCTAAGTTTTAAAATACCAAAAGTGGTACTGGACCTCTTACTGCCGAGATCTTCTTGTTTTCAGAATACAAAAGGAGAGGTTATGGCCCATAAATCAAGTTTCCCTCTGGGGTTTGACTTGCGCAGAAATTAACACTGGCTGTGGTCATGACACTGGCATGACAGTAGATCGGGGGAGGGGAGACCTAAACTTTGAGGAATCCAGAGAAGCACTCCTCCTTTGCCAAGCCTCAAGAATTTTTTTTTTAAAGAAAGAAAACTTATTTTAGATGGGCTTCTTCAGCCGCTGGATTCCCACCTTACTGTCTTCACCTGGCAGGACAGCGTCAGCAGTTTTGCCACACAGGCTGGGGTTGGAATTACAGCCAGGGCCCAATCACACATTTGGGTCTCAATCTGCGTATTTGGAGAGACCTCGCCAACTGTGGAGCAGCTGGAAAGACACCCGACTGAAGAACTGGTTCCAAAAAAAAAAATCAGAATCACTGCAAATCACGTGGGAAATTGGCAAACAAGTCACCCAAGGCAATTTAAGGGCTCGGTGTCGGTTGGGGGCCACTGAGCCGTGATCGGGGATGGGAATCCAGCCAATTTGTTTCTTCCATGGTCTTTGGGGACTATAAGGATAAGTGCGGTGCCCCCGCTGCAGTCAAAAACCAACTCGGCAGAGTCTGAATCAGGGGCTTGGGCAGCTGGACGTTCATTCGCTTCCTCGGTTATCACCGCCTTCAATTATTGCCCACTATCCAAACGAGTTGTTCCCTGAGATGTTGTTGTGGATTGAGGTAGCTAAGAGTCATTCTAAGAGTCAAGGCTTTTTTTTTTGCCCCAGCTGGCCTGGTTCAACTCTTCCCTGTGTGCGCGCAAAACTGGAAACCTGGCATTCTGCTAAATATTGGCTGAATACTAAAAGAGAGATGCAACAGAGAATACCGACATGCCTCATTAATCCACCTGCACTTCTTCTGTAGTGGGCTACATGCAAATGACAATAACTAATTTGGTGGTGGTACCTTATTACTTCCCCACAAAAAGAGACAAGACCCCCACCTGTTGTATTTCACAGATCAGGTTGATACCATTTTTTTTTTAAATCGCAACGACTTGTTAAAAGGTTAAGGGATCAAGAACTGGCACCAGGGAACACTTCTGCCTCTCCCTTGTTGATGTATACTTTATCAGTTTTCCTAGAGCCCCTTTCTCAATTTGAACGCAGGTCGTCTTTCTTTCCACAAGATACAGGATACTCGATTTTAGGGAGGCTGAAAATGCAGAGCAGCTTGTCAGAATTCAGCTCATGGATCCTTTGATAGAACAGTCAATTATGACTACAAGGAATCACATAAATTTGACAATGAAATTAAAAGGTATATATTCAGGATTGGAACAAGCGAACATTTTAATAACACATCTAGAATCCATCCGTTACTTGTCAGAATTTTAAAGGTTTTCCATTAGTAATTTAAATTGGAGATTTATTTCCAATGAAGCCAGTCAAGCCAACTACAAGTTTCTTTCCATTAGCATTCCAGTCCATTTATGTTGCAGTGGGTAAGCGAGCACTTTTCAAACAAAACTGCTTTCATTTCAGATTTCACTCCGCAAGAGGCAGCCACCTGAGCTTTCATAGAGGCGGCAATAATAGTCTAATAATTAAGGGAAAGTTCAGGTTTTAAGTTTAGTTTTTTTTTTAATTGCTACAATGAGCTTGAGTTATAACTGAGCCTCTGGCTCAGCTGGGAAATGTACAGCCACCTGTCCACGGAGCCACATCGACCAGGGAGATCCCAGGTTTGGAGCACAAAAAGGGGCTATCCACCTAGAGAGCAAGCAGAATTATTCCAAGAAAGACCAACTCTCCTGTCAGTCACTCTCTTCCAGCCAATCACAGACCTACTCCTTTTGTCCTTGTCCCATCTGGTCCTCACTCAAAACCTCTAACTTTTCCCAGTTCTGATGAAAGGTCATTGACCTGAAATGTTAACTCGGTTTCTCTCTCATCCTGACAGCTGAGTCCTTCCAGCATTTTCAGTTTTTATTTCAGATTTCCAGCATCCACATTATTCTGCTTTAGGATTACTCTCATTTTGCTTTGGCTCCTTTTCCTTCCTTAATTCATTCATTAATGTACTTCAAAGAGAAAGACCAAGGGGAGAATTGACCCCCTGTTGAGGGGGTATGTGCGGGGGCAGGCACAAACCTGATCGGCACCCCCCACCACCCCCCCACCCCCCCCCCGATTGGGTCTGCGCCACCATTTTACATGGGCGGGCCAGTTAAGGCCTGCCCAGCGCGACGCTCGCCCATAAGCGCTGAACGCTCCCTGTGCGGGCGCGTAAAAGAGCGCAGAAATCTCCCTGAGGCACAGAGCTGCCTCTGGGAGATTATTTTAAGTTTTAAAAAGCTGAATAAAGAGAAGAAAAAAATTTAAGACGTGTCCCCTCGTGTGACAGTGTCACATGAGCTAGGACACATCAATGAATTTTTTAAAAAAAATTTATTCAATTTATAAACACTTCATAAGACCATAAGACATAGGAGCGGAAATTAGGCCATTCGTCCCATCAAGTCTGCTCCGCCATTCAATCATGGCTGATAAGTTTCTCAATCCCATTCTCCCGCCTTCTCCCCATAACCTTTGATCCCCTTACCAATCAAGAACCTATCTATCTCGCTCTTAAATACACCCAATGACCTGGCCTCCACAGCCTTCTGTGGCAATGAATTCCATAGATTCACCACTCTCTGGCTAAAGAAGTTTCTCCTCATCTCTGTTCTAAAAGGTCTTCCCTTTACTCTGAGGCTGTGCCCTCGGGTCCTAGTCTCTCCTACTAATGGAAACATCTTCCCCACGTCCACTCTATCCAGGCCTTTCAGTATTCTGTAAGTTTCAATCAGATCCCCCCTCATCCTTCTAAACTCCATCGAGTATAGACCCAGAGTCCTCCAACGTTCCTCACATGTTAAGCCTTTCATTCCTGGGATCGTTCTCGTGAACCTCCTCTGGACCCTCTCCAGGGCCAGAACATCCTTCCTGAGATACGGGGCCCAAAATTGCTCACAATATTCTAAATGTGGTCTGACCAGAGCCTTATAAAGCCTCAGCAGCACATCCCTGCTTTTATATTCTAGTCCTCATGAAACCTCACCCTGCCCATGGGTGAGGTTCCATGGAAAATCCAAAGGCTGCCTGGGCTCTCTGCCTTAAGGTAGGACGGGCAGCTCAGTTTACTGGTTTCATTAGTTTTTAAATGGCTTTAATTGGCCTTTGACAGTTCGGCAGGTGCGTAGCCAAGCCGAGCCGAAAATTCTGGCCCAAGTTCCTTTCTCTCCTACACAGAAAACGTAGAAAACTTAAGGCACAGATGACAACCCTTCAGCCCATTGCACCTGTGCTGGATGCAAAAGAACTATCCAGCCTAATCCCATTTCCCAGCACTGGGTGTGCAGCCTACAGATTACATCGTTTCAAGTGCAAATCCAAACATTTTTCAAACGCAATGAAGGTTTTAGCCTCCACCGCCCTTTAGGTCAGTGAATTCAATGCCCACAGCACCCTGTGTGTGGAAAGACAAGGTCTCAACTCCCCTCGAATCCTTCTGCCAATCATTCGAAATTTACGCCCCTGATTATTGACCCCTCTGCAAAGGGAAGTGCTTCTTATCCCCTCTGTGTAGGCTCCTTGTAATTTTATACACCTCAATTACATCTCCCTTCAGCCCCCTTTGCTTCAAAGAAAACAACCCCTCACCTCACAAACATTCCCCGCAGTGCCATGCGTCCTGCTCACGCTCTCTCTGTCTGTTTTCATGCCGGAGAAGCTGGCTCACATCAGCAAGAGGTCCCAGATCAGGGATGAAGTGGCCTACATTAGGTCCCTCACTTACTTTGAGGAGTGTGCCATCACGCTGACTGGTGAGGACATGGGCTATGTACATAGTGACAGTGAGGTCGGTGGCAAACACGTTTCTGAGGATCCTGCACCACATTATCCTTCTTACAATGCAAATGTGAGTGCTCTCTCTACTGATTTTGACTCTGCTGCCATGTACTAATTATCTCTACTTCGGTTCACAGGGAGGTCTGCCAAGCGACCAACACCCTCAATCAGCCAGTCCCTCAGCTCCATCCACGTCCTCACCTCCTCCATTGAAGAGCTGGGAATAAGCAGCCTGGAAGACCCGTCACAGCGCTTACCCACACCCTCCACCAGCGCAGAGGCACACACCTCGGTGGGACCTCGATCTAAAGCAGGCTCAGGTGCAAAACAAAAACAGAATTACCTGGAAAATCTCAGCAGGTCTGGCAGCATCGGCGGAGAAGAAAAGAGTTGACGTTTCGAGTCCTCATGACCCTTCGACAGATAATTCTGTTTTTGTTTTGGATTTCCAGCATCCACAGTTTTTTGTTTTTATCTCAGGTGCATAACCTGGTGGTCACTGCACGGAGACGTCTCTGCAGCGGAAGAAGACAGGTTTGGCAGAGTTCCCCACCATTTGGAGGACCACTGGGGAAGAGCATCTGTGAGGTCCAAGTCAGGTGACGATTTGGCCTTCCAACTCATCATGGAGAGTCGGCAGAAGGCGGGGAAAGATCAGAGTGGCATGCGCGTCGAAGGAGTGCATCTGCCTGCTCTTCATCAGAGACCTGCATTCCATCGCAGAAGCCATGGGCAAGCTTCTGCAGGGGCAACACCAGAGGGAAAGTGGGCATCTCGATGTCCTCCCAGATGCTCCTTCCCCTCAAGGAGTCAGGCCGGGACCCACGGGCACCCAAAGGGAGGAGGGTCAGCAGCTGAACACCCCTGGATCATCCACTCAGGAATCTCAGTGGCTGTGCTCTCCGTCCAAGTCTCCTTCGCCTGCGCCCCCCTCAACCTCATCCTCCATCACCGCAGAGGGAGCAGTTGGTCCATGGAGGACAGCCAAAGCAAGCCAGGGCCCCCAAGGGGTCAGCTCCCCAGAGGATCATGCCGAAGGCATCAGAGGCAACAGGGCTAACCATTGTACAAGATGTCAGGGCAGCACCTAAAAGTCCAAGGCGTTCAAAATGTTAAGAAATTCTGATCACAGTTGGTTCCATGGACGAACACATTTTATCACTTTATAGTCCGGAAATATATTCACTTTCACTGAATAATGTGTAATGCTGTCTTTCAACTTCATTGACAGGCTTCACAAGTCTTCCCATGGCATCCCTCCTGCCCCCACAACCAGCTGTTCAGCTGTACACAGCCAGCTCACGAGCGATTCTGGATCAAGAAGTGTGTGTGTGTTGGGGGGGGGGGTGTTGTGCAGGGCCTTCCCATTTCACACTCCTCTCAATGTCCTGAGCGTTTTCAATGCAGCCTGCAACACTGATTGACTGTTTGGGACACAGAAACATGAAGAAGAAACAGTTGGGTGGATACCGGATAGAGACTGACAGTAACTGTCAGTCTGTATCCATTCTCCACCCAATTGCTTGACGCAATTCTCAATTCCACTGAGAGCCTTGTTCTTGGAAAAATGTCAGATGCTTTCCTGACGCCAATGTGCAGAGTGCAGAGAGGTTAAGTCAACAGTGAGGATGCCTGTATTCTCAGAGTCCAACAGCATATCTGCATTTTCTCCACTCCAAAGAGAAAAAAATAGACATCTCTTCCCTCCTTGAATGCAAATATGTTAATTATTGTCAATTTTGTTCCTGGTTAAGACAATCTCAATTAATTACTCAATTATCAACCACTCAGGAAACCTGGGCACTTTCTTCAAACATTAATGTTCAGCCACAGTTTTCACAATAACATCTGTACTATACTTCTCTGGAAGTGGGAAAACAAGAAGTTGAGAATATTGGTGACAAAGCCGTTAACATGATGTCAAGAGGCATGTTCTGAATCAAAGCCAATGCCAAGTTAACTGGTTACGCCCATTGTGCATGCTTCCTCACTACTACATGGAATAGTTGAGATGAGTGGCATTGATGCATTTAAGGGAAAGCCTAGTAAGTATACAAGGGAGCAAGGAATAGAAGGATATGTTGACAGGGTACGATAAAGTAAACAGAGTAAGAGGGTGTTTGTGCGGAGCATAAACAATGGTATACATACATATGAATTAGGACCAAATAACCTACTCCTGCTCCTCCAAGCCTGCTCTGCCATTCATTAAAATCAAGGCTGATCTGGTTGTGATCTCAACTCCACTTTCCTGTCTGCTCCCCCCCCCCCCCATCCATAACCCTCAACTCCCTTGTCTATCAAAAATCTATTTAACTCAGTCTTAAGTATATTCAATGACATAGCCTCCACTGCTCTCTGGGGGAATGAGAGAAAAAAAAAATTCTCATTTCTTTTTCATCTGATTCTGTGCTGCAAATTCTAGGTAATGTTGTGTTTTAAGCAGCAGGCTGCATCAATAGATGCATTATATCTGATGGATGGAATAGCTAATTGCACCAGTATCAAGAGTCAAACATGCAACTCCAAACAATGAGCCATGCATCGGTAAATAAGTGGAGCTGGGAAAAAGAGTAATTGCAACTGGTTCCAAACTGACTGCAGTTAACCCTGGCACTGATGCTGGTACCTGTTTGGCTTCCAGCATGGCATTGCTTGCCCATCAAATGAACACACAAGACATGTTTGCCACTAATATTTAGGGATATGACATATTTGAACCTCCTTGTTATTTTAATGAATACAGCTACCGGGAGACACAGAGCCACAAGCATCTTTGTAAATGTATGAAACTGGTCGATTTTCTGCCCAAATATCAGCAAAATTTATTTCTCCCCCCACTCCCCAACCGCCTTCCACCCCAACTCAATTTATATTTACCTGTAATAATTAACAATGAAACCAACCTACTCCAATATGTATTGGCTGCCAAACCATCATAATAAATAGTCAATTCTTGGCAATATTTTCCTCTGTCAGCCAAACCTCGATCCACTGTGTCAGTTGCCAGATCTAACAGCATCAAGGATTCCCAACAGACAACCTTACTGACAGATCAAGCACTGCATTCCCTAGCAGCAACACTAATATTCTGTTGCACACACAGAGATGCTTTAGGACTTGTGACTATCAGAACTGTCCCAAAGAAAGGATTCATAAGAAAAGTGAAGCCACATACAAGAAAATGTTATTGCAAATAGACACTTCGGTTTTACGTTTTGCTTCACCATTGTCAGTCACCATTTGCACCTTGTTAATTAAGTTTTCAGAAGCAGATTTCATGCAATTCCCAGCAGCCATTTCCAGGATATCCATCGATGTTTAATTAGGCCGTATTAAATGAAGCAGAATTAAATAGCCACCTGTTTAAACATCCAATTAAGACTAATGATCATGCAGGATTAAATACGATTTGTGTAAACATTTGATTAATAAGCAAATAGAAAAATAATTAGAAAGTCAACAGTACAATGATGCTTTGCTGTCTATACATAAGAGAATGGGCAAGAGGTTTCCTTGAGCTGCATTTACTAGCTCTATTTGATGCTTATCATGAAATGATGATTTCAGATCACATCTCACTAAACTACATCCCATACCAGGTCAATAAGAAATACTTATTAAAAACCCTTACTTACAAATCTATTAAGTAGAAAGAAGGATACAGAGCATCAAGGTACGCATTGGGTATTGAATGATGACATGAGATTATCAATGGTTGGTTCATCCGAGAGAACAGAGCTCAGACAGGATAGTTTGCAGTGGTTAATCTTGTAAAGGAAAATGCTGGCATGGCAGCCTGAAGTAAGAGATGGCCTGGAAGAGAATCAGAATGACACCAACAAGGGGCTTAAAAAGCCCGTGATGAAACTAGAGGAGGCAAGCGCACTGGCCAATTGTGATTTAATTATCCACATGATTTCAAGAGATGGGTTGAGGACTGAAGTTACTTGTTTACAATTACAACATAAAAGATGTCTGTGATTGGTGGCCATGATTATCAAAACTGCATTTGAGCCAGCTTCCCACACAGGCTCTATGTATTTCCAATGTGCACTTTCCTGAAAAAGAGAGACAAAATGGGAGAAAACGAAGACAACTAAAAATAAGGGAGACCTTGTAACTTATTCATCCATAGAAATCTACACACACCTCAGTCCCTACTCATCAGCCGACCTTACAACGATTCCAGACTTTTCAGCATTACTATGTCTGGTGCGAATCACTCTTTGAGTGGAGATATACTTGACATAAAGTCAGAAACTTGCCTTTTATCTGGGGTTTCCTTTTCTGCAGTTGTGGATGAAAATTTAAATAGTGATCTAATATTTCACCTGTAAGGATCCTAGTCATTCATCTCCTTTGAAGGCTGAAGAGCCCAAATTCTTTTAATCTTTGCTCAACCGAACAAGGAGCAGGAGTAGGCCATTCAGCCCCTCGAGCCTGATCCACCATTTAATAAAGTCAAGGCTGATCTGATAGTAACCCGAAATCTGCATTCTACCAACCCCGATAATCTATCACCCCCTTGCCTACCAAGAATCTATCCACCTCTGCCTTAAAAATATTCAAAGACTCTGCTTCCACCACCTTTTCAGAAGACAGTTCCAAAGACTCTCAACCCCCTGAGTGAAATAAATTCGCCTCATCTCTGTTTTAAATGGGCCATCCTTTATTTTTAAACAGCGGCCTCTAGTTCTAGATTCTTCCACAAGAGGAAACATCCTCTCCACATCCACCCTGACAAGACCCCTCAGGATCTTATTTTTTCAATCAAGTCACCTCTTACTCTTCTAAGCTCCAGCAGATACAAGCCTAGTCTGTCCAACCTTTCCCCATGAGACAACCTACCCATTCCAGGTATCAGTCTGGTAAACCTCTGAACTGCTTCCAATGCATTTACATCCTTCCTTAAATAAGATGACTAATACTGTACACAGTACTCTAGATGTGGTCTCACTAGTGCCCTATAGAACTGAAGCATTACCTCCCTACTTTTGGATTTAATTCCCCTCGCAATAAATGATGACATTCTATTAGCTTTCCTACTTACATATCATATTATCCCTCTGAAGATAGGGGTCAATCTCATAACCCTTCGTTGTATTGCTCGTGTTTTGAATGTTCCTGTGGAGCTTGGGAAAATTACAATCACCAGGGAAGTGGTATTGAGCAAATTGTTGGGGCTGTGGGCAGATGGACTTCACCCTAAGGTCTTGAAAGAAGTGACTAGTGAGATAATTGATGCACTAGTTTTAATTTTCCAAAATTCCCCAGATACAGGCAAGGTTCCATTAGATTAGAAAATAGCAAATGTAACTCCTTTATTCAAAAAGGGAGGGAGACAGAAAGCAGGAAAGCTACAGGCCAGTTAGCTTAACATGTGACATAGAAAAAATGTTAGAAGCTACTATTAAGATGTTATAGCAGGGCACTTAGAAAAATTCAAGGTAATTAGGCAGAATCAACATGGTTTTGTAAAGGGAAATCATGATTAACCTATTTATTGGAGTTCTTAGAAGGAGTCACACGTGCTGTGGATAAAGGGGAACTGGTGGATGTACTGTACTTAGATTTCCAGAAGGCATTTGATAAAGTGGCACATCGAAGTTATTGCAGAAAATAAAAGCTCATGGTGTAGAGAGTAACATATTGGATTGGATAGAAGATTGGCTAGCTAACAGGAAACAGAGAGTTGGCATAACTAGGTCTTTTTCTAGTTGGCAGGATATGCCGAGTGGTGTGCCACAGGGATCAGCGCTGGGGCCTCAACATTATACAATTTATATAAATGGCTTGGATGAAGGGACTGAAGGGATGGTTGCTAAATTTGCTGATAACAAAGATAGATAGAAAAGTAAACTGTGAGGAGGATGTAAGGAGACTACAATGTGACTTAGATAGGTTAAGTGAGTGGGCAAAGATCTGGCAAACGGAGTATAATGTGGGCAAATGTGAAATCGCTTATTTTGGCAGGAAGAATTAAAAAGCAGCCTATTACCTAAATGGTGAGAGATTGTAGAGCTCTGAGATCCAGAGGGATCTGGGTGTCCTAGTGCATGAATCACAAAAAGGTTAGTATGCAGGTACAGCAGGTAATTAGGAAAGCTAATAGAATGCTATCATTTATGGTGACGGGAGTTGACCACATCTGGAGTATTGTGTACTGGACTGGTTTCCTTAGTTCAAGAAAGATGTAAATGCATTAGCAGTTCAGAGAAGGTTTACTAGACTGAAACCAGGAATGGGAGGGTTGTCCTATAAGGAAAGGCTGGACAGGTCAGGCTTGTATCCACTGGAATTTTTCTGTTAGAGGTGATTTAGTAGAAATGTTCAAAATCATGAAGGGGCTTGTTAGAGTAGATTGGGAGAAGCTGTTGCCATTCGTAAAGGGATCAAGAATGAGAGGGCACAGATTTAAAGTGATTTGCAAAAGAAGCAAACATGAAGTGAGAAAAAACTTTTTCACACAACGAGTTGTTCAGGTCTGGAATGTACTGCCTGGAAGTGTGGTAGAGGCAGGTTCAATCGAGGCATTCAAGAGGGCATTAGATGATCACTTGAATAGAAACAATGTGCAGGGCTTCGGGGAAAAGGCAGGGCAATGGCACTAGGTCATAATGCTCATTTGGAGAGCTGGTGCACACACAATGGGCTGAATGGCCTCCTTCTGTGCCGTTAAAATTCTATGATTCTGTGAATTTAGAAGAGTAAGAGGTGACTTAATTGAAAGATCCGGAGGGGTCTTGACAGGGTGGATGTGGGGAGGATGTTTCCTCTTGAGGGAGAATTTAAAACTAGTGGTCACTGTTTAAAAATAAGGAGTTGCTCATTTAAGACAGAGATGAGGAGAAATGTTTTCTCTGAGGGCTGAGAGTCTTTGGAACTCTCTTCCTCAAAAAGGCGGTGGAAGCAGAGTCTTTGAATATTTTTAAGGCAGAGCTAGATAGATTCTTGATTAACAAGGTGGGGTGAAAGGTTATCAGGGCCGGGCAGGAACGTGGGTTTGAGGTTACATTCAGATCAACCATGATCTTATTGAATGGCAGAGCCGGCTTGAAAGGCCGATTGTCTTACTCCTGCTCCTAATTCATATGTTCGTATCCCTCAGAACTCAATGACACAACATTCCAAGAGAAGTCCGCTGCATGGCTGTATTATGGCCTCAGATCTGTGCTCTGGTAATTTGGCCTTATAGCTTACTATAGGGTCCAACTGAGTATTTCCAGCATTCTGTTTTGATGGGCCTGTTTTGTTGACTGTGGCTTCAGAACCCACTTCCTACCTATTGCTGAGTGTCTAGTTAATGGATTTGCATGTCAGCAAAATGCATTATATTAGGTTAGGCAAAGGTTTGTTCATAATCTCCTTAAAATGAGGAGACAAGAGCAAAAAGCAAAACAAACATCTTCTGTAATCAAAACATCAAGAGATGTGATGACCGACAAGATGCTGCAGCAGATTTGAAAGGCCAATACTTTATTCCAATAGCTTGCAATCACACATCTACATAATGATCCAGTTTTATCTCCAAATTGAGGCTCTGATTATGGAATTATTTGAAGATTATGAAAGGATTTGAAATGGTAGAATTAGAGAAGGTGTCCCCACTGGAGGCAAGACCAGAACTAGGGGCCATAAATGTAAGGTAGGCACTGATACTGCAAGGCCAGTTGGGAATTCAGGAGAAACTTCTTTACCTGGAGAGAATGGTTAGAATGTGGAACTCACTGCCACAGAGAGTAGTTGAGACAAACAGCATGTATGCATTCAAGGGGACCCTACATGAGAACATGGTGGGAAAAGAAATGGAAAGATACTTAGATGGGGTTAGACAAAGACGTGTGGGTGGAGACTCGAGTAGAGCAATACCAGAACAGACCAGTTGGTGCCAGTTGGCTTTTCTGTGGTGTAAATACTTTGTAATTAATAGTTTAACAACAAATATTTAGTTCCTGAAATTACACAGTAGGGTAATAATCCAAAATTCCTTTTCTCCACTATTTTGCCTGATGCTTTGGCCCACTTAAAATAAAAGGGGTTAACAACTATACTGCACAGGAACTAAAGACGAACACAAGTTGGTCTGTGGTGATCCCTCAGTCCACTTTCTGGCATTTCCAATGTTGGAAAATAAATTCCATAGCTGCAGAATTGCCTTCTGATAAATGATCACTTGTATTTATGTGGTGCCTTTAAACATAGTAAAACACCCTGAGGTGCATCACTATACAATTATCAAAAAATATATGACACTGTGCAACATAATGAAATATTAGGATAGGGCTCCTATAGCTTGGTCAAAGGTGTGGGTTTTAAAGAACATCTTACAAAGGAAGAGAGGTAGAGAGGTTTAGGGGGGAATTCTGGAACTTAGGGCCTCGGCAGCTGAAGATACCACAGCAACAACCGGAGTGAAGGAATTCAGGGATGTGTAAGATACTGGAATTGGAGCAGTAGAGAGATCTGGGAAAGTTGTAGAGCCAAAGGATTTAGAGCTAGAGAGGGATGAAGCCAAGGATAGATTAGAAAACAAGGATGAGAATATCAAAAATCGAAACATTGCCAATGTAGGTCAGCCACATGCAATCCAGCCACTGTTAGAAAAGTAGAATTCCCTTTCTCTCCAACTTCAGTTCAGAGCTGAAGACCAGGCAGGATTACCTCTCCATTCCCAATCTCCTCCTCTCTTTGCATCTCACCCTACGTCTTTGTTAAATCATTCTCCATGCTCACCTATTTGACACGTCCAAAGCAAAGTAACCGCAAGCAAGCAAAGGGTATGTTATTACAAATCGTGCATAGGAGGCTTGCTGTTCAGCTTTACTTGCTTTTGCAAGAGATTCAGGGTGGAATCGTACCAGGTTTGCACAAAATGCAGTAGTGGGTGGGTAAAAAGTAGCTTTATTCACCGGCCGCAGTGACGGGTATCATCACATTCCTGCCTCGTTAATTATGCAGCCACAGGAAACGCGCCATCTTGCTGATGGGCAGCCTTCGATTTTCCCGCCACACCATTACCTTCCACTTCCTCACGCAGGGCACCCCCCCCCCCCGCCTCAACTGGCCAGATTGAATGAGGCATCCCTGGGACATATTCTGGATGCCATGGAGGCCCACCACGATGTCCTCGACCCCTGCTCTGGCCCCAGGGGGCCCATCAGTCTCACCACTCTGGTGGCACAAGTGGTCAGTGCCAAAACTACAACCAAGAGGTCAGCCATGCAATGAAGAAAATGGATTGATGATCTCATCCGGGCCACCAGTGTAAGGCAGCCATCTCATCACTCAACTCACACACTCATCACTGGCATCTCACTCACTGCCAGCTCAAGGGGCATCACCACTCACTCACTCACTCACTCGCACACACCCTCATGTCCACTTGGCCTCAGCTCCTCTAGCAACTGCCTCCCCTGCCCTCACCATCTTGAGGCAACTGGCACAGATCAACATGTGCCCCACACCACCACCACCCCCCCCAAACCCCTCCCCAGTACAGCCCTTGCCCTGCAGCCTCTTCCCTTGCCTGAGGACTCTACTCCCCCTTCCCCGAGCAAACCCTAGCCCTGCAGGCGTTGAAATTCCACCCCTGCCTTACAGCTGGTCTGGTAGGTAGAGACCCGCCCGTGAGCCCCCACTAAAAGTGATGTGGCCCTGACTGCGAAGACTGGTGCTGATGACTGCGAGCTCTGACCGAAGCTGGGTGGGCAAACAAACCTCGAAGTCCCGAGCAAGTGCTACTCACCAGGTGCACATCGCTTATGTACAGTTGTGAAACACATTGGCACGATGCCTGGATGATCCAGCGTGGGGCGATGATCTCATGAGCAGGACTTATGATGAGATGCTAAAGTATTGAAATTAGGTTTTCCTTGTGTGGTGGTGAGAAACATGACCCACCATTGATGGGTGGAGTGGACGATTGCAAACTGAATTCTTGATGGGGTGAAACCGATTTTTGGCCACCTCACCATATTGTCGTTCCCTGTCCCCCCCACCCCCCCCCCCCACCACCCCCCCAGCCTGCCATGACGCCCAACGCCAAATTCTGGCCTCAGTCGCACTTCCCATCGATATTTACCATTGTAAATTGCTATGTCAACATTTTCCATTCAACATTACTACTATTGCTGGCTCCATCAGGAGATGGCAATTTACAGCAAGTCACAAAAGCGTGTCTCCTGAATTAGACTCCAGTTTGCAGATAAAAAGCATTCAATTAACCATGGACAATGCCATAAGAAATTTCCTAGTTATATCAATTTAGTTCTTTTGTGAATTAATGCATCATTGGCCAAGTCAATTCCATGCTCGGTGGGCACCGCGGGGACTGGGGTGTTTTGTTGACACCTTTAATCACATTTGGATTTAAAGTTTGTAAGGTTCCTTTAAATTTTGTTCTTGGATTTATAGCTGACCTGAATTAGGGGCTGTGCCTGATTTATCCCAATTTTGTTGATTTGGTTTAATTGGTTTCACCTGAAAGATTATTGTCCAAGTCAAAGCTTCCTCTTTGTGAACAGTGTGGTTTCAGTGAATAACACCTTTCAGTTATGGTGCAGAGTCTATCCCATAGAGTGATATCTCAGACTCTTCCAGAAAATAAACACCACCATTAGCAAAGAAACAAAAATTCCAGGGTTGGCAACCTAAATTTTGGTCCCTTCACAAAATGTGGTGAACATTCTTCACTGAAGCCATAATGACAGCATCCTTCGCTTGCAAGGTATCTGTCCAATCAGAATTGTTCACGTCGGAGTAAATTGAGTGAAAACTGTTGCTAAGAGAGTAGTGGATGATGACAGGGTTTGTGTTGTGACTCATTAAAAAGCATTCACTTGCGCTGGAAAGTTATTTACCACTTAATGAGTAGGAGTGTTTTATGTTAAATTATGACAAGGAATTGATGCACTTTTAAAAAGCTAAAAATCGACATAATTGAGGGAGCAGTGAGATTTTAATTTGAATTTGCTTGAACTAAATTGAGGCTCAAATGCTTGATTGGCTTTGAATTATGGAAATAAATACTTTTTAACAAAAATGAAAATCTAATTGTCTTAAGGGTAGAATTTTGCCCTTGGCGGATGGGTTCAGTGGGAGGAGTCGGAAAGCCGACCACTGCCCGCGATCGGCAGGCACCGCGATTTCAAACTGGCCGGCCAATTAAGGCCCACCCAGCAAGAAAGGCAGCTGGGCAGGCTCTGAGAAGGGGCCGGCGGGGGCAAGGGCATGATGTCTGTCGGGTCCAATGGTGACCCAGCGGCCGATTCAAAAGCGGCCCAGGCAGCCCCTGGAAAGCAGCCACGGAGGGACGCTGAAGTCTCCGTGGATCCCGTTGCGGTTTGACACGGCGGGCGGGAGGGCATTGGGTCCCGCGTTTCTCCCATGAGTGCCTCGCTGCCCTCCTGAAGGAAGGTGCAGCCAGGAGGGGAACTCTCGTCCCCCAGAGATGAGAGCAGGAGGCCCCCCCACTCCGCCCCCCCCCGCCCCACCGCACCTCACCAAAAAGGACCTGGGAGGGGGTGGCATCCTGGGTGAGCAGCACATGGTTGCAGTGCCGGAAGCGCTTCGATGGATCATGGGGGGTGTGTACCGCATTGGCATGGGTCAGTGTGTGGAACAGTTAAGGGCTGGCCACCTCCCCACCGTGGACCTGCGGGGTGTTAAGAGTGTGAGTGGCAACTGCCAATGACACCGGAGCTGGCCAAGGGGGTGAGCCCTGGCTGCTTGGACTGAGTGCCTTGCGGCTCCAGGGTCACAAATCGGCTGAGCCCTACCAGGCGTTCCTCAGCTGGGCTTGGCCAGGCTGCAATGGCACTGCAGGTAGAGAGTGGACTAATCAATGCTCCTCTATCCTTTCCGGAGAAGACATCCATAACAATATTGAGAGGTCGCGGACTGGTGGGGATCGCCACACCTCCTCATCCTGACGCGCTCTGAGCAGGAGGCAGTAGAGCTTGAGAAGCTGAGCATAAACACTGCGTCGGCCCTCATGGCCAAGTGCAATGCCTCCTCCATGGAGAGACTGGTGACCTGCATGGAGAGGCTGCTCCAGGGACAGAATCAGGGGTCCCTGCGGATGCACTTGGACCTGCAAGCCCACACACTGGCAATGACCTCAGCTGGTCAGCTGGTCAGAGGGGACATGCACATCGGTCAAGCGGCCGCGGTGAGGTTGGTGTGCCAGACGAAGGTAAGAGTGTAGTGACTTGGGGTGAGAATGTCGGCTATTGCAACCATTGTAGTGTAGTCCCTGTATTGATGTGAGTCTCAAAACTGGAATCCCCATTGATAATGGAAAGATGAGTGCACCATGATGCAGATATCTGTTGTCTCACCAGGGTGCCTGACAGGTCATGATTTAAACTAGTGACATGTCCTTCTTCTCCCTTTAGGTTAACCAGTAGGTGCTCACAATGAGGAGTCTAAAAGCCCACCCCTGATCCCGGAGGACAACCATGCTCACCATGCACCTGCATCACACCCTCTCTGTCAAACAGGCAACAGAGCAGCACCTCGATGGGCATAAGATCTCCATCTAGTATCTCAATGCACATTGGTGAGAGCAATTCACACACTTGAGATGCAGGTGGAGGCAGAGAGTGCCCAGGGTGCTGGCAGTCGGAGGACTGCTGGAGACCAGGACAATGTTCAGTCGATGGCTGATGATGATCCTCTGGAGTTGTCCATTAAGCAGCAGATGCTGGGAGCCCAGAGGGAAGTACAGGAGAATCTGGCGGAGATACATGAGGGAATGTCATGGTCTCCATTTGGGAAGAGTCCCTGAGGAGCATGACCATGACCTTCATGGCCGAGCGCAATACCTCCTCCATGGAGAGAGTGGTGACTCTCATGGAGAGGCAGCTCCAGGGACAGAATCAGGGGTTCCTGGGGATGCATTCGGACCAGCAGGCCCACACACCGGCAATGACCTCAGCTGGTCAGTGTCAGTGTATGAGATGGATTGGGCATCCAGTATCCCAGCTGGGTGCCCGTCCATCAATGCTGAGCAGGAAGGTCCAAAGCAACCTCACATTAGCACACGAGCTACTGTCGTCTCAGGGTGCTCCAGATTTCGGCACCTCTGCCAGTGACCATGGCACCTGAAAAGGCTGCGGTGACTGGGGAGATGCCAGCTGTGGCATTAGCCGCTCCCTCCCAGGCCGTGCCTTCACAGGCTCCACTGACCAGAGGACGTCCGCCAAGGTCATCAAGGCCAACAAGACTGGCCTTTTCAGTAAGATCACCTCTCATTCTTCTAAACTCCAATGGGTATATGCCCAATCTGTTCAACCTTTCTTCATAAACCCTCATCCCAGGAATGAATCGAGCGAACCTTCTGAACTGCTTCTAACACTATTATATATTTTTCAAATAAGGAGACCAAAATTATACACAGTGCCTCAGATGTGATCTCACAAAGGCCCTATACAGCTGTAGTAAAACTTGCCTACTTTTATATTCCATTCCCCTTGCAATAAATGACAACATTCCATTTGCCTTCCTAATTACTTGCTGTACCTGCATACCAACATTTTGGTGATTCATGTACCAGGACACCCATATCCCTCTGTACCACCGAGTTCTGGAATCTCTCTCCATTTAAATAGTATACTGCTTTTCTATTCTTCCTGCCAAATTGGACAAGTTCACATCTTCCCATATTGTACTCCATCTACCAAATGTTTTGCCCACTCACTTGACCTGTTTACGTCCCTTTGCAAACTGCCTATCTCCTCTTTACAACTTACCTTTCTACCTATCTTGGTGTCATTAGCAAATTTAGCTTCATCCAAGTCATTGATGTAGATTGTAAATAGTTGAGGTCCCAGCACTGATCCCTGTGGCACTCCACCATATTACAGTTTGCCAGCCTGAGAAAGACTCATTTAGCCCTACTCTCTACTTTCTTTTAGCTATTTATATGCAGGTACAGCAAGTGATTAAGAAGGCAAATGGAATGGAATATAAAAGTAGAGAAGTTTTACTGCAGCTGTATAGGGCCTTGGTGAGACTACATCTGAGGCACTGTGTATAATTTTGGTCTCCTTATTTGAAAAATATATAATTGTGTTAGAAGCAGTTCAGAAGGTTCGCTCGACTCATTTATCCATGCTAATATGTCACCCGCTAAACCATGTGCTCTTATCTTTTATAGTAACATTTGATGCTTTGATGCCTTATCAAATGCCTGTTGGAAATCCAAGTACACCACATCTACAGGTTCCCCTTTATCCACCTTGCTTGCTACTTCCTCAAAAAACTCTAATAAATTAAACATGGTTGCCCTTTCACAAAGCCATGTTGACTCTGCCTGATCACATTATGATTCTTTTTTTTAAGTATCCTGCTATAACCTCCTTAATAAAGGATTCTAGCAATTTTCCTATGACTGCTGTTAGGCTAACTGGTCTATAGTTTCCTGCTTTCTGTCTCCCTCCTTCCTTGAATAAAGGTGTTATATTTGCCATTTTCTAATCCACTGGGCTCCTTCCAGAATCTAAGGAATTCTGGACAAATATAACCAATGCCTCCATTATCTCTGTAGCCACTTCTTTTAAGATCCTAGGATGTGGGTCATCTGGTCCTGGGGACTTGTCAGCCTTTAGGTCACTAGTTTTCCCAGCACCTTTTCCCTGGTTATGGTGATTGTTTTCAGTTCCTCCCTCCCTTTCACCTCTTGTTTTAAGTATCTTTGGGAAGTTTGCCAAGTCTTCTACAGTGAAGACAGAGACAAAGTACATGTTCAATGCCTCTACCATTTCCTGCTTTTCCATTATTAATTGCCCAGACTCACTCGCTAGAGGACCAACACTAGCTTTAGTTATTCTTTTCCTATTTAAACACTTGCAGAAACTCTTACTATCTGCTTTTATATTTATATTTTTCTCCCTCTTTTTTAAATCATTCTTTTCTGTTCCTTAAGATCTGACAAATATTCTGGCCTATCACTAATCTGCAGATTTGTACAGTGTTTCTTTCAATGCAATACAATCCCTAACTTGCTTATTTATTCACAGATGGTGCATCTCCTCAAAGGGTCTTTATTTCTCACTGGGAAAAATCTTCTGAGTGTTAATAAATGCCTTCTTAAAAGCCTGCCACTTCACCTCTATTGTCATAGCTTTTAACCTAGTTTTCCAGTTCATTTTGGCCAGCTCTGCCTTCTTATCCTTATAGTTACCTTCATTTAAGTTTAAAACATTAGTCTTAGACCCATACTTCTCCCCTTCAAATGGAACGTGAAATTCTAACACATTATGGTCACTGTCACCTAGATGTTCCATAATGATGAGGTTATTAATTAATCCTGTCTCATTGCACATTACTAGGTCTAGAATAGCCTTCTCCCTGGCACCAGAACATACTGGCCTAAGAAATTGACCCAAATACAGCCTATGAACTCATTTTCCAGGTTATCTTTGCCAATCTAATTTTCTCAAGGTAACTGGAGATTAAGGTCAGCTATGATTATTGCAGTGCCTTTCTTACATGCAAACATGAGAGAGAAAGTCATAGAAACATATATTGATATGATGGGGTGAAGTAGAATGGGAGGAGGCTCATATGGAGCATGAATGCCAGCATAGACTAGTTGGGCTGAACAGCCTCTTCCTGTGCTGCAAGCTCTATGCAATGCTCTGTACTCATACCAACCTGGAATTATATACATAGTTATAAACTAACCACAATCTAACTCTTTACCTCAAGGACTAAAAATGATCCAGTCATAACCTCAAAAACCTCGTTCAGCAAAACATGTTTGCTCCTGCTCATTCAACACAATTGTAAGTTTTTACATAATATTAAGAGGTCCTTAGACACTCACTCTCTTTTTCTCTCCTCTATAATTTACATTTACCATTTTCATGGAGGACAATCGGAGCTCAATGGGTACTGCAAACAAACAGAGCCAAGTTACAGGTAACACAGTGTGGAGACAACATTTTGCCCAGGCTTGAGAAATATTAATACAATGCTTTTTGCACATTGCTAATAAACATTTCCACATCATTCACTCAGATATGTGTGTGTTTTTTAAAAATAATCACTTACAATAGAACTTGTTATACAAAGCCACGGGTTCAACAGTAATTACATTTTTACAACTGATAATTACTAATTTCAATAAATACAAAGGGTCTCCATAATGACAGAACCCTCAAACTAACGTGGGAATTTGTAATTATAATCTGTACAAGGCAATAATGGTACTGCTCCATCTATAGGTTCCCTTATACATTGAAACAGGAAACCATTAGAATAATCAGAAGCAGTTTAGCGAGTGTGTTTATCAGAAAACCATTTCATGAAGGAACCTCTGCATGCTAATTGCAGTTCAGTCATTCATGAGAAGCGATGTTGTTGATTGCAAGTCCTTAAAAAGCTGCTAAAATACAATGGTAAATATGTTTAGCTAACTGAGCTTTGAGGTTAGAACTGTACCATTTTTAGTCCTTGAGGTCAGAGTTAGATTGTGATTAGTTTGGGCACAGTAGAGTTAATGATATTGTATTAGAGCAGCAATGCAGAGGTTGTGGGTTGAAATCCAACCACAAACATTTGTGAAAGGTGAAATTAACTTTGTGATTGTGATTTGTAAAAATGAATGAAATAAATCTGGTCATTTTTAAGTTGACTCCAGGGAAAAGAAGAAAAAGTAGCCATGGAACTTGCTGAACTGTTGAACTAATGCTCTTGAGGAAGATATTTGTCACCCACAACCCAATTTGGGCCACTTGTAGCTCCAGTTCCAGACTATATGAATGGCCTTTAATGACCTCTGAATTGACCACTCAGTTGTTTAATACATTCCAAGATTTTAAAAATTGAAATTGCCAAGTGTTACATTTGTATGCAAGATAAATAGCTATGGTTTTCACTTTATTACAACCTAATGAATTCATACATTAGGCTGTAGCACAATTAGAAAAGTATAAGCATAAACCGATGGGATGACTTTTCTTATATTACCAGTGAACCTCGCTGATGTTTGTTTTCGCAGTCTCTTAAAATGTTACATTCAGATGCTGTTGCCCATTTGCTAAAATTGCCGACAGGTACAGCAACACTGTCATGTGAAAAAAACCCAGTTCCACAGTGCGTGCGTTTTACAAAGTTAATCCATACAGATTTGGACATGATCATAAATCAAACATATCAACATGTAGATCTTAATTAATGTAACAGTGAGAAAGAAAGTAATGTTTAAAAATCTAAATTTGTCATTCCCAATCCGATATTACCCCTACAGCCATCATTGCCTTAGGGGTGAGGAATATTTATGCTCTAAGGGCTAGCACAGACACAATAGGCCAAATAGCCTCCTTCTGAATTGTACTGAACTGGATCTGTATGATTGAGTGGATGACAGATATCAATACTGGAAAAGTATTCTTCTATCACCCTAAGTCAGGTGTGGCTTATGGAAGCTTAAAAAAAAACCTTCCTCCAAAACATGTCTCAACAACATGCCTTAACTTTAACCTCAAGAATACAGCTTATCCCGTTAGTAATAATCTCTCTATATTTTGGATCTTCTGATTCGAGAAGGGAAGAGTTGCATCATAGTTATCGCTATTGAACAGACTGTAACTTTCCCAACAGGCATTTTGACATATTAGGTTGCAGTCTACTTGAATTCTCAATTACATCTTCTTTAGTCTGCAGGTATGCTTTTCTGTTTCTGCTCTGCAAGTTAGGTGTTCTTCAGGGTCATGCGTTTACAGTTAAAAGTTATTATGGACCTATTTATTGCCTCAGGTGTGTCTATATAATGGAAATCTATTAGATATTTCAAAAAGAACAGTGTCTAATAAAATGTTTGATAATGGCCTCTGTCAGAGTCAAGTGTTGAAGTTGGAAATGGATTGACCAGGGATTATGGTGTGGCCATAGAATCTATAATCAGAGTTAAGACACAGACTTCTGAAATGGTCAGTTACTGAGGCTCTTGCGCTGGAAGATTTGTCAGCAAAAGGTTTTTACTTAAGTGAGTTGTTAACCTAGCAAAGGACACCACCTATTTGGTAACATCAATCTTTTGTATTGTAGGACCTTTTATCCTGTGAAAAATCATAAATTGAATTAAATCAATTTAAGAGATGCTTCATTAGACAAAATGGGCAAAATCTTGCGGTCCCAACCCAGCAAGAACCACTCCCAGTGCCCTCCCAACTTAGACTTCAGAGTGGAAGATTCCACCCAATGTATGAATAAATTATTGCCTTTATATTCGTTGTCATGCATGGAAAAAGGCTGCCCGCGCTTCCAAGTTTCAGTGGATTATTCCTGTGGATATTTTCCTGAAAACATGTGAAAAACAACATCACTAGGAAAATTCACGCTCTCATTAGGCCTACTCCAATGGAAGTGAAACAGCAGTAGTGAAAGCCACCTGGTTATTATTTCTCAATTTGCACCCATTTTCTACAATTCCTTTCAGCTTTGGCTGTGTCCTGAATAAAGGCCTTTGAATTTTCACCCAATTCTCTCAAGAACATAACGCAAAATAGGTCTGCAGTCTCACTGACCCAGCAAAGTTCATTAAAATCAGGAGAACTGGGGTGCAATAGTGAAACCACGTTAACATAGGAGGGTACGACAAAACTACATTTCCAAGGTGAGCAGTGAATTTTCTGGGTGCAGACTCCAGCACAAACCGAGGCCAGAATATAAGGCTGGTCGGGCGGGTGCACGCCCCACCCGACCGAGCGTAACATGACGCATGACGATGTCATTGCGCACCCGCCCGATATTTCGGTCAGCAGCCGCCCGCTGGAGTTGGCAGCGCATCTGCCGACAATCCAAAGGCCTATTAAGGCCACTAACTAAATTGGGGCCGTTAATTAAATGTCATTTTTCGTTCCCCATCCAACCTCACGGTGGGCGGGGCAGGCAAAAAGGCCAAGCAACCTTTGCGCTTTTGAGGAAACCTCATCCACGGGCGGGCTGAGGTTTCCAACAGCAACTAAAAATGAAAGAAAAATGTGACAGAGTCTGTTGAGGGCACGTGTTTTATAACATTTTTAGAAATCTTTATTTTTAATGTTCTAAACTCTTCATCTCCCTGAGGCAGCTCTGTGCCTCAGGGAGGTTTTCCCCCCGCAGAGCCCACCTGACACGGGGAAAAATCCTCCCCCCCAAATGTTCTAAATAGCCCCATCCCACCAACAAATAAAAATTTTGACATCCACTTGTAAAGGACTTATCTCCTTCACACTGGGACAGTCCCATTGGCATTTGCTCTTTTATTTTGTATTAAATGTGCTTGCTCATATCTGAGTCATATCACACCAGCAAACCATCCAACTGCAGAGAAACACTGTTGTTAAATTTGACCCATTTTTCAACTGGCACACTTCCAGTATGGTTCACTATAATGATCAGGAGCACAAACCTTGGCTGACTGAATGTTCCCTTCTTAATCCAGAGATGCTGCCACCAATTTAACACCCGTACTATTATCCCAGGTTTACTCAGCAAACTCAGTTCTCTTCGTCTCTGGCTAAGACTAAGGGTGAGGTTTTTATTTTAATAAATGGTTTCACTAAGCACAAATAGGGCAGCAGTACCCCAGAAATAGCAGGGAAAATGTTATTGCCCCCACTCCTGCTGTCGGTCCAGCAGGCACCTTCCTGAAAGAGACCAAACGTTCAGCAGCCAGAGCATATTTTAGGTCTAGAGACTTTTTACTACGCAAATCATGGTGCTGTGATATACTTCTAAGCTATGTGCAACGCCTATAATTCCTCCTGTTCACTCCAACAAAATTGTGCATCAGCATCAGGAGAGTCTCCATCTCCCAGCCACATCAGATTCATATTTGTACTCATTTCCAGCACCTTTCTGAGTGGAAATGCCTATCATTGCCCATAGCTTTGAAGTATATGCTCACTAAGAATCGCATTAAATCCTACCCAATCTCATTTCACAGAAGCCTTCTACAGTTAACAGGCAGAAGAGACTTTTATCGCAATGCTCTTAGGTAGATTTGTATTCTGGTCAAGACAGTTCTGTAAATCCAAGAGGGAATAGAAGGTACACGACACATTAAAAACGAATGTCAAATGCCTAGACAGAATGAATTCCAGCAACTGCAGCACATTATTTCTCCACATTCTCACTGACCATGCTGCAGTCTTCAACATGGTTGACTGCACTAGCCTCCTTTAACATGACCTCCATCATGCAAGCCGATTGGACTGCCTCTAAAGTCTGGCTCTCATCTATCTCATTGCAGCCAGAGCATCCCCAACAATGATGGTTCTTCCTGCAACAACCCATTACCTGCAGTCCAAAGATCCAGCCTTGGTCTCTTTCTCATCCAAAAGTTGCCACTTAGGGGCTTCATCTTAAGACAAGGCTTCCACGTGTTTGCCAATTGCACACAAATCTATCAATTCTCTCAACTTTGCATTGCTGCATTGTTACTAGGCTGCTTGTCCAAACAAATAATCTCGGATGGATTGCAATTTTCTTCAGTTAAACACGGCAAAAACCAAAACCGTCACCTTCAGTCCCTGGCAAATAGTCTATCACTATCCCCGGCCAGTGTATCAGACTGAAGCAGTCTGTGCAGAACTCCCCATTTTGTTTTCTAGCAAGTTCAGCTTCCAACTGCAAATTCCCTTGTTGGGTTATAACTTTGGGTAAATATAATAGGTTGGATTCGCATAACTGAATTGAAGTTTATTGAATTTGCTCACGTGGGGGTTTGTGGGAACAAACACCAACCAAGGTCAAATCAGAAGTTGGATGATGAGGTGTTGGTGCCCATTGATGGGTGCTACAAGGATACTAGTGTGTTATTTCAATAAAAGAGCACTATCTACTCAGCACTATACATGTAATATATTTCATGTGAAGCCTGGGAAACAAAGGCGAGTTACAGCTAGTGAGTGAAGTATCTTTGGTCATCTAACAGTGATAAGAAAGTCTATGAAAGTAGTGAATCTGTGCCAAGGACCTGAACTAGAGGAATCCCCTCTCGAAGAACCATATTGACTGGTGCAGTGCCCAGGTAGAGGGAGGGTCAATGGCCCAGACCTTCTGGTTTCCAGATAGTCGTATCCAGAGGTAGCGCAGAAGATGTGCTGGGCAGTCCTTGGAGGACCCCACACATTGACCGCATGGGAATTGCCCAGGAGGTTCCAACTTCCATCCAGCAATTACCCTGCATCAGGAACCCTCCTGAAATTGAGTTAAAGTCGGAGACTTGGGGCGCTTCTGACTCACTTAGCAGAAGGATTAAAATCAGTTCTAACATGTGGGTAACTATACTACTCAACACCCCCAACTCTCCACTGGACCACCCAATTACTCTCTAACCCCCCAACTACCCTCACTGACCCCCCAACTATCACCCCTGACAATCTCCTTCCCCTAACTACCTCCCGAATACCTTCTCCACCCCAATGATAACCCCAACCACCCTCCAAACCACCCCGTCAACCTCCCCATCCCCAACTACCCTCCCTCCACACCACAACTACCCCCTCAACCACTTATCTGCCACCTTACCCCCTCACCTATCTGCCTGCCACCCTGCAACCATCACACACTTACCTGCCACCCTACCCCCTCACCCACCCACTTGCCATCTTGTCCTCTCACCCACTTACATTACAGACTGGTGAGGTGAGAGTGACTGCCCTTGACATCGAGGCAGCATTTGATTGAGTGTAGCATCAAGGAGTCCCAGCAAAACTGGAGTCAATGAGAATCAGGGGGAAATCTCTACTGGTTGGAGTCATACCGAGCACAAAGGAAGATGGTTGTGGTTGTTGGACGTCAAGCATCTCAGCTCCAGGACATCACTGCAGAAGTTACTCAGGGTAGTGTCCTCAGTCCAACCATCTTCAGCTGCTTCATCAATGACCTTCCTTCCATCATGAGGTCAGAAGTGGGGATGTTCACTGATGATTGCACAATGTTCAGCAGCATTCGCAACTCCTCAGATACTGAAACAGTCTATGTTCAAATGCAGCAAGACCTGGACAATATCCAGTCTTGGGCTGTCAAGTGACAAGTAACATTCGCACCACACAAACGCCAGGCAACAACCATCTCCAACAAGAGAGAATCTAACCATCATCTCTTGACATTCAATGGCATTACCATCACTGAATCCCCCACTATCAACATCCTGGGGGTTACCATTGACCAGAAGGTGAACTGGACTAGCCATATAAATTCTGTGGCTACAAGAGCAGGTCAGAGGTTTGGAATCCTGTGGCAAGTAATTCCCCTTCTGACTCCTCAAAGCCTGTCCACCATCTATAAAGGCACAAGTCAGGAGTGTGATGTAATACTCCTCACTTGCCTGGATGAGTGCAGTTCCAACACTCAAAAAGCTTGACACCGTCCAGGACAAAGCAGCCCATTTAATTGGTACCTCTGCCACCACCGACACACAGTAGCAGCAGTGTGTGTACCATCTACAAGTTGAACTGCAGGAAATCACTAAGGCTCCATAGCCCCTTCCAAACCCACGATCGCTACCATCTAGAAAGAGAAGGGCAGCAGACACATGGGAACACCGCCACCTAGATGTTCCCCTCCAAGCCACTCACCGCCCTAACTTGAAAATATATCGCCGTTCCTCCACTGTCACTGGGTCAAAATCCTGGAACTCCCTCCCTAACAGCACAGTGGGTGTACCTACACCACATGGACTGCAACAGTTAAAGAAGGCAGCTCACCACCCACCTTCACAAGGGCCATTAGGGATGGGCAATAAATGCTGGGCCCAGCCAGCGAAGCCCACATCCCTTGAATGAATTTTTAAAAATGTACCTTTTTGCCGTACCTTGACAAAGTGGGTTTGGGCATTTAAACTTACCAGTATATGGCACCTAGTGCTGTTAAAAAAAGGGGATGTGGCTTGGCTTACCCCAACATCCTGCCCTTCGAAGAAAGACTTCTTTCTCAGGAAGCCCAGTTTGGAAGTCTAGTTGAGAAACATGGAGAACCAGTACAAGGTAAGCAAATAGGAGCGAAGTGTCAATCTGACAGCAATCGCCACCCCTTGGGAGATTCATCCCTGCGCGATTATTGTGCCCCGTTCTCAAGTCTAGTTTGCATCATGGCAGAAAACAGCAAGATGTCCTCTTGCTGCTGTGGAATGTTGACCAATTTTCCGATTTTAAAATATCGCAACTTGGTGCTTCAGTTGACCCAATTTGTCGCGTTTGATTTGACAGGACTGAGACCAAATTACATATTGTAATTTGAAGCATGCTAACTATCATTTGGCCAATAGTCTCCATCACTTCCACCTCCATCACATTAGCCGCCTCCATCATTGCCTGAACCCATCTGTTGCTGAAACCCTCATCCAAAACTTTGTCACCTCTGTTCCAGAACTCTCCTGGCTGATCTCCCATTTTCACATATTTATTTCCTATTCATTTGCTGCCCTGATGGTAAAGAATGATTTTCAACGGAGCAGAGTGGAAATGAGAGAGAAAAAAAACGCCCAGAGTGAATTACACACAAAAAAAAGGTTCTCCTACTGACCCTGAGAACCAGTTCACAAAGTTGTGCTCCATTATAAAGTGCTTAAGGTTTGTAGTAATTACGGTTTTATCTGGTGTGTAATACACCTTTAAGAAGCATTTCATAAAGGAAGATCACATGATCTTAGTATCCAATAGTAGAGTAGCGTGGGCTACCTCAGTAAGTAGTAGTTAGTAGCGTAGCGACAGAGTTTGAAGTGTAAGCCGATATTGAGTTGCAGGTGAGTACCTTTGTAAATAAACTAAGGGAAGAATTTTTCGGTCGGCAAACAGGTGTGGGGCCCACTCGCCGATGTGTAACGTGACGCGTGGTGATGTCCGGAGGGCATCTCGATGTCACTGCGCGTCTTTTAGATTTTCAGTTCGGTGGGCGCACAGCCAAACCATCAATGGCCTATTAAAACGGTTAAACGAGCTGCCCGTCCAACCTTAAGGTTGGCGGGGAGGGGGCGGGCAGAGGAAGAGCCCAAGCGGCCTTTGCATTTATCATGAAACCTCATCCACGGGCGGGTGGAGGATTCATGAAGGGTTTTAAGATCCAAGAAATATTATTTTTAAAATTCATTGACACATCCCAGCTCATGTGACATTGTCACATGAGGGGACATATTTTAAAAGTTTTTTTTTCTCTTTTATTTAAATCTTAAAACCTTAAACCGATCTCTGAGGCACCTCTGTGCCTCAGGCGGATTTCTGCATTTGTACACGGGCAGGCTCCGACTCAGGGAATCTACCCCCCCACCCTGAAACCCGCACAGGGAGCACTCAGCGTGATGCTCGCTGGACCTTAATTGGCCAGCCCATGTAGAATGGCGGCGTGGATCCGATTGGAGGGCGCCGATCAGGTTCAGGCTCGCTACCGCCCAACCCCACACAACACCCCCCCCCCCCACCCCCACCTCGACTGGGGGAAAATTCAGCCCAAAGAGTTTCTACCTAAGAAGTGTCCACTGATCAACTCTATCAATAGTACCAAACCGGTCACCACTCACAACAAGCAATGAGGATCCACAGGATCCAACAAACTGGCGACGAGGATAAAACAACTTTAATAGAAGAAATCAAGAGGAACGAAATTTGCACCGTACCTCACACGGTAATTGCAGGTAGAAGTTCCGTTCAAATCGCCGATGTAATTCCCTCACAGAATGCTGCAATTCGGAAGAATTGATCCTTTTTAATCCAGCAATGGACGATTGGTCTCAGTACATTGTTCTTTATCCAAGCAGCGAGATAACGGAGGGAAAAGAGGCAGGCGATCCTCTTAAGTACATGTGGAAATAAAATCCATGGCTTGATTCAAAGTTGGATGGTGCCAAGTGCCCCAGATTGGTAAGATTTTGATGAACTGGTGCTCCTTGTGAAGGGAAATCATCAACCAAAGCCCTCAGTTACGATGCAAAGGTTCAAGTTTAACCCGAGAAACAGAGCCCTGGGGGAGACATTTGCTGCTTTCTGGCAAGTTTGAAGCAATTAACAGAACATTGTGAGTTTAGTACATCCCTAAGCGACATGTTTAGAGGCTGTTTAGTGTGGGGTGTGAATGAGGACACAATTCAGAAGTGATTGTTATCCGAAACAAAGTTGGATTTCAAGGCGGCGCTAGAGAGAGAGAGAGATAGCACTGGCAACGGAAAGTGCTGTAAGAGATTCAAAACCACACAGGGAGCACAAAATGGCTCTGTCCTCCACATCGGGGGGGAGGCTCAGTCAAAAAGGACGCAAAAATGCAAGACTCTGCTAAGAAGCAGGAAACAGTGAAAACAACGAATAATTTCAATAGACGTGGAAAAAACCCTGTTTTTTTAACGATTGGCAGTTTAAAAAGATAGAATGTTTTTACTGTCAGAGAAACTGGATACATAATGAGACAGTGCAAGGAAAGATTCAAGCAGGCTTTTAAACAAAGGAAAAAACCCAGTGAAATCTACAACATAGAAAAGCCTGAAACAACAAATTCAGATATTTACTCATTATTTAATTTAAAAGTTAGAAAGACAGAACCAATGCATATAACAGTGAAAGTGAATGGTAGACCAGTTAGAATGGAAGTGGACACAACAGCTTCCACTGCGGTAATTGGGGAACATGCCTTCAGATCTCTGAATAATGGGGAACATCCATTAAACTTAGAAGAAACAACTGCCAAATTAAAAATATACGCAGATGAAGACATTCAGATCAAAGGCATAAGTAGAGTAACTGTCCATTATAAAAGTCAATCAGTAAAGCTACCAGTGTTGGTATTGAGAGAGAGAGGACTGAGCCTTCTAGAACAAAATTGGCTAAGGGAAATCAACATTGAGAAGCCACTGAGGTTCCAAAAGGAAGCAGGAAACATTCCTGTTTTGGAAAAGGAGTGTCTAAAACTCATCACCCTAAAGAACTGTAGGCTGTCTTAAGCCAAAATATGGAAGAACATCAAAAGGAACTTGAAGAAACCATGCTTAAGGAAAGAGTTCGAAATGAGATGAGCAACCTCTGAAAGGGAAAAAAAATCTGCTGAAAGACCTTCACACAATTCAAGATTCCCTCAGGTCTAAGTCTGTGCCTCTGGAAAAGTATGAAGAGAAACGGAAAGAATTCAGCACCTCTCTGAATAAACTGAAGGATGAGCTAAATTTTCCAGGAGGCAACAAACAAGTACAAAAAAAAAAGAGATGGAGGAGCTAAAGAATCAGCTACATAAAGCCAAAGAAGCTTTGGAGGCAAAATTTGCAGAATTTTCTAAGAAGCAGACAGATGCTGAAATTTTGGGAGACTCAACCATTGAGTTCACTCAAATCAGACTTGCTTCTGAGAGCAGTCTGGCCAATATTGAAGGCAAGAAGGGCGAGATTCCAGTCAGTGGTGGAAAGAAGGCAGCACATAGAAGGCATAGAGACACAAATAAGGCTTTAATCCTGGCAGCCTACGAGTATACTTTCATTCATAGGCCTGGCAGTCAAACCGCAAACACCAATCACTCAGTCATTTGCCTTTACAAGAAAATGGTGAGGATGTCCCAGTTCCACAGGAACTTGTTTTATTGCTAAATTTCTTAGATTCCTCACCGGTATGTGCTAGACAGATCAGAGACTGGACAAGTCGGGACCCAGAGATTAAAAACAAAAAAACTGCGGATGCTGGAAATCCAAAACAAAAACAGAATTACCTGGAAAAACTCAGCAGGTCTGGCAGCATCGGCGGAGAAGAAAAGAGTTGACGCTTCGAGTCCTCATGACCCTTCGACAGAACTTGAGTGAGTCCCAAGTTGGGACTCACTCAAGTTCTGTCGAAGGGTCATGAGGACTCGAAACGTCAAGTCGGGACCCAGTCCTATCTCAAGTACGAGAACAAGTGCTTCATGGTTAATCACAAGAGCCTATGTCAAATGAAATAAAACCATACTTCAACAGAAGACATGAAATAACCAGTCAGGATGGCATCTTATTGTGGGGAGCAAGAGTGATAGTATCTCTAAAAGGGAAGGGAGCCTTTGTTAATTGAACTACACAGTGCACAACCAGGAATATCCCGAATGAAGACCATTGCTTGCAGCTATCTATGGTGGCCTGGGATGGATGGTAAAATAGAGATTTTAGTGAAGAATTGTGTGTGGTATCAGCAACTGCAAAAGTTACCAATCACAGCTCCGTTACACCCATGGGAGAGGCCAGGAAGACCATGGGTGCGGTTACACGTTGACTACGTGGGACCTTTCATGGGAACAATGTTTCTGCTCATTGTTGGTGCCCACTCAAAATGGATGGACATATACGAGGTGAAGTCACCAACATCTTCTGCTACAATTGAGAAGCTACATCAAAGTTTTGCTACCAATGGACTACCAGAAGTAGTCATTTCTGATAATGGCACGGCATTTACGAGTGCTGAGTTTCAGCGGTTTATCAGTCTCAATGGTATCACTCATGTACAAACTGCACCATACCACCCTTCCTCAAATGGACTGGCTGAAAGGGTGGTTCAGACATTCAAGACAGGCATGAAGACGTTAACTGGAGATTCCTTAGCAACCAAGCTAGCACGCTTTCTTTTTCATTACAGGACCACCCCTCACACAACAACAGGTATCACACATGTGGAATTATTGATGAAGCACTGTCTCAGGATGAGATTAAGCTTAATTATGCTGAATTTAGGGGGAAGGTGGAAAGGAGTCAGTGGAGTCAGGAAACTAGACATGACTGGCATAGTCGTGAGAGGAGATTTACTATGGGAGAAACGGTATACGTGAAGAATTTTGGAGAAGGATCAAAGTGGTCACCGGGTGAAATAAGTAGGTACAGTGACTGGACCTCTATCTTACCATGTGGAGGTGGAAGGCCAAGTTATACAGAGACTTGTGGATCATCTAAGGAAGAGAGAAACAAGTCACCAAGAATTAATACCACCAGTGTTCACGACTGGGTCAGCGTTTCCTGTTGAGAGAACTCAACCCAGCACAGACAGGTCTGGTGTTCCTGTATGAGTTGAGGATACAGATCTGCAGCTGCCCACCAAAGCACCTGATGTTCAGACAATTCCGGAAAAGGAGGTTCCTGACAAAGCACCTGAAGTTGTAGAGCTGAGACGCTCCACACAACATAAGGAAACCCCCAGAAAGACTGATTTCGTAAATTACTTATCACCATAAATATTTCACTATTTTGAGAAAACTGTAATCGTCAATATAAAACATATTTCTGAGTAAAGGGGAGGGATATGGTAATTATAGTTTTATCTGGTGTGTAAGATACCTTTAAGAAGAACATTATAAAGGAAGATCACACGATCTTAGTATCCAATCGTCAGGTAGTGTGGGCTACCTCAGTAGTTAATAGTGTAGAAATAGAGTTGGAAGTGTAAGCACGTGTTTAGTTGCTGCTGAGCACCTTTTTAAATAAACTTAGAGTTTCTACCTAGGAAGTGTCTGCTGATCAATTCTATCAATAGCACCAACTTGGCCGCCACTCAGAATAAACGTGTGATGAGAATCCACAGGATATAACAAGGTTATAACTCAAACATGATAAAATGATTACTAATTAACAGTTATTTTAAAAATTGAATGCAAACATTTTGTTAATTAAATAATTAGGATCATTGGATTTGTAAGCTTAATATATCTGCCTTACAATGGAACGCTGATCAGTGTAGTTTTTTTGGTCAATCCAGAAAGTTCAAATCAAGCAGTTTAATTTAAATATTTTTCAAAGTTTACTGCTGGCTTGTAATCCAGTGCGGGGCCGACATCATCCATTCTGCTGCCCAGCTCCAAGTCTGTCTCCAAACTGTCCTCTTTCACTGAGACAGCAGGGAAAGGAAGGACATGAAGAGAAGCCAAGACAAAAAAAAACGCCTATCAAGCCCCAAACACCCTTACAAAACCAGTCCAAAGTGGCTTATGGGTTTCCAGCTCTCGTCAGTGAATTAATAGCCACACTTTTATGACCTTAACTTGGGTGGGTTAGGTGAAATGGGGTTTCCCCTCAAGGGCTTTGCGGACTGTAATTTATGAAATTGTGAAAAGTAACTTTATGAAAGCACATAGTAAGCAAGTGGACTTCGGAGGAGCAATGCTCAAACACTCATACGCAGTGAAGAGGTTGTTAAAACCCCATAGAGGCAGGTTTTGCATTCTTAAGGGTCCACCCAAGGACTGAATTTCCTAAAATACGGTCGTCACTCAGAGTTATTATTTTTCATATAAAAACAAAAAACCGCGGATGCTGGAAATCCAAAACAAAAACAGAATTACCCGGAAAAACTCAGCAGGTCTGGCAGCATCGGCAGAGAAGAAAAGAGTTGACGTTTCGAGCCCTCATGGCCCTTCGACAGAACTCAGTTCTGTCGAAGGGCCATGAGGACTCGAAACGCCAACTCTTTTCTTCTCCGCTGATGCTGCCAGACATTATTATTTTTCCTCCTCTATGGATTTGTTAATACAATGCATCTGTTCCTTTGCATGAGAAGCTCTGCATTGGTAATTGTGACTGATGACAGCTACACCTGCTTAAACAAAGTTTATTCAAGTGCTGAATAAACTGATTCAGTACTATTCCCTGTCATTGAGACTCTTTCAAATCATCCTCTAAAACTGTACACCATAATCCCATTACAGTTAGCCTCCATCCTAATGCTTAATCTTACTGGAATGCACTGCCTAAACGTGGGGTGGAAGCAGATTCAATAGTAATTTTCAAAATGGAATTGGATAAATACTTAATAAGGAGAAACTTGCAGGACAGAGCAGCAGGGTTATTTGGCTAGATCTTTCAAAAGGCCAGCACAGGCATGATGGGCCAAATAGCCTCTTTCTGTGCTGCAGATTCTATGTAAAGTCATATTCTCTGATGTTCCTCCCAGGAAAGTGCAGCCAACTGACCACTTTCTGAATGTACAATTTGATGATTCCAGACCCTGAGACTGAGAGCATGTCAGAGTATATTATTCTTGTAGCTATCCACAGTTGGCATAAGGTCTTAGCAAGAAGCCAGTGAAGCAAGTGGGTTCAACCAGCCCATCATTGGGCTACAGCAGTCATTCCTTCACTGTCGCTGGGTCAAAATCCTGGAACACCCTTCCAAACAGCACTGTGGATGTACCTACACCACAGGGACTGCAAAGGTTCAAGAAGGCAGCTCACCACCACCTTCTCAAGGGCAATTAGTGATGGGCAACAAATGCTGGACTAGCCAGCGACATCCAAAGCCCATGAAATCAAGAGGCTTGGACTAACAATGCAGAAAGACGAGTTCAAATCTCACCATGGGAATTTAAATTCAATTAATTAAATAAATCTGGAATAAAAATCTACCATCGGTGATGGTGACTATGAAACTAATCAGATCATAAAAATCCATTTGGTTTACCACTATCCTTTAGCAGAGGAAATCTAGTCTGGCCTTTGTGTGACTTCACATCCACGGCCCATAACTGCCCTCTAAAATAGCCTAGCAAGCCACCCGGTTGTATTCAAGGGCAATTAGGGATGGGGAATAAACACCGGCCTTGCCTACAACCCGAGAGTGAGCAAAAAATAAACCTTGATAATGCCTCTGCATGAGCATTCAGGGGAAGCATGAACAAGTTCTGTCCATAGCTCAGGAAGTATATGAGCCTGACATGGTGTAGTGATTGTATAGTACAACACACTAAGTCTTAAAGCTACAGTCACTACATTCCTTAAAACTACAATTACCACATGACACCTGTCCAGCCAAATCTTTCACAAGACAACATTCCTAAGATGTAGCAATAATTTGAAAAGTGAAGTAGAATTTTGATTACATGGCCATAGTTACATAACACCAGTAATATATCAATATTATAGATTTTTTCTGCCAAGCGTTTGCTATTTACAGTTTTCAAACCCCCTTCACCATGACTAGTAAAGTCCGTAGATTCCTTTTCAACATTCCCTTGAATTCCCATATGTCATAGATTTCGTCGATCCAAATGCAGATGGAATAAGCAATATACAAGAATGCCCACCAGTGTCTGTGTGAATTCTGTAAGTTTCAACCTTGTCTTTATCAGGAGGAATGTCTATCTTCCTCCAGGGGGAAAAAAAGATCACAAACAAAACCTCAACAGTCATTTTGTTACAAAATGTGCATTTGTTATTACAGTAAATATTAATCAACAGAGAGGACATGTTTTACCGAAACCCATTAGCTTTGAAGATCAAAAGAAACAGGCAAAGCCTCAGTCAGAAGTAGTAGCCAAAGTAATTATTAATGAATGCTTTCTGTATTTGCATGTTAATATTTGCACAGTGTAATGTCATGACTCAAGTCTTGAGGCTGGAGACTTGAAGACAGAAAGGATGAAGGGGAAAGAGATGATGAGGAGCGAAGAAGAACCAGAGAAGCATCAGACCAAGGGAAAACTGAAACGTCAACTCTCTTTAATCTTCAATCCAAAGATGCTGCCTGAGCATTTCCAGCTCTTTCTGCTTTTATTTATGTAAACCCAAGCATGGTTAATCCAGAGAATATGCCATGCAATAGTAAATTTATTTTTTTATTTGGCCTACACCACCAAAAACAGATTACCTACTGCCTTATCACCTTGCTGTTTGTGAGAGTTTGCTGTGGGAGACAGTGGTGTACTAGAAATGTCTCTGGACTAGTAATCCAGAGGCCCACACTAATGGGTTCAAATGACAGCCTGTGGAATTTAAACCCAATTAATAAAATCTGGAATTAAAAGCTAGTCTCCATAATAGTGACCTTGCAACGGCTGTTGATTATTGTTAAAACCCATCTGGTTCAATAATGTCCTTTAGGGAAGGAAATCTGCGGTCCTTACCTGGTCTGGCCTGCATGTAACTCCAGACCCCACAGCAATGTGGTTGACTCTTAACTGCCCCCTGAAATGGCCCAGCAAGCAATTAGGGATGGGCAACAAATGCTGGCCTTGCCAGAGACACCCACATCCCATGAAAGAATAAATAAAAAACAGTGACTACACATCAACAGTATTCCATTGGCTGTGAAGTATTTTGGAATGTCTTGAAGACACAAAGGGTATAAATTCTTCCTACACAATATTTAAAACAAACACTTCAATTGCAAAGGTTTCGTCTTCAGTGCACCTCAGTATCCAAGCCGACACGGGTACCACTCCTGCCTTTTTGATATAGCATTTAAACTTAGCATTTACTTTCCATAAATCAAATTCCTTTGATTTTGTACAGGTAGCATTATGCTTAACATGGCATTCGACATGGATGCTAAGCTAAATATTACAGAAGTGTAGATTGCCCTCTGACCAGCAGATAAGCAACAGAGGTGCCCTCTATTGTTCTGTAGATGAACTGACAGATCCCCTGGTTTAGCCCACCGATCAATTCCACTCTATTAAAACATTTTCTTCATGCACTCAAAGGAGACAACACCAAAGGTCGGAAGAGTCAGAAAAGTGCAGAAACATACGAAATAAACAGAGTATTGCTTCAAGTTGAAAGGCAACATGCTTCTGTGATCACCCTTACTCAATCTGAGCTACATGTCACTCTAGATCCACAGCAATGTGCTGGACTCTTAACTGTCCTCTGAATAGCAAGCTAAGGGTTCAGCCCGCCACCACCTTCTCAAGGGCAATTAGGGAAGGGCAACAAATGCTGGCCTAGCCAGTGACATCTGCATCCCGTGAATGAATATAAAAACAAACTGTACCTCTGCGTCTACAACAAAAACAGAATTACCTGGAAAAACTCAGCAGGCCTGGCAGCATCGGCAGAGAAGAAAAGAGTTGACGTTTCGAGTCCTCATGACCCTTCGACGGTGGTCTCGAGGACCATGAGGACTCGAAACGTCAACTCTTTTCTTCTCCGCCGATGCTGCCAGACCTGCTGAGTTTTTCCAGGTAATTCTGTCTTTGTTTTGGATTTCCAGCATCCGCAGTTTTTTTGTTTTTATCTTTGTACCTCTGCGTCTGTCTTACTCAGTATAAGCCATGCACAGTTTGTTATTTTCAGATGGCTGAAGCAGTAATAGTTGGAGCATTATTTTTCACAGCCTATTCCCTCAGTAATTAATTAAGCACTCTGGGGTGCCCAGTGATTGGAAACAATGGCCTCTCAGTTTGCAAAAGCATTTCACATTACATTAACCCAGAAAGAAAAGGTTTAATCTTTAGATTAGATAAGCAATATATCTCTGGAATTATTTTGCACTGAGTTATGTTCTTCCTAAAAATGGCTCACCTGCTGAGAACATTAGACATGTAAATAGTGAAAAAAACTTTTTTTTAAAAAAAAACTTCACCTAACGTTTTTCTCCTCCACAAAATTTCCCTTTTCCTTTCCTCTGCCGTGTTGCAAGATGCAGTTTCAGGAAGCGCTCCTACTGTCCACTCCCCAGTTAAGTGTGTGGACAGGAAAGGAAAAAAATAAAACCACCAGAAAGCTGCTTGTGGGGACCTGTTCACAGCAAAATGCATAACTCACAGTGGGCAAAGCGTCCCTGCCCCCAGTTGTTCATCAAATCATTCCAACAGGTGGAAAAATCAGATTGCATTGAGTATAAAAATCCCTCCTGATGATAGATACTTTACAACAGTTTGTGGCCAGCCATTTAGCTCATCAGTCAGGCCTTTCACTTCATCTATAACCCATCCTGATAAAGACTTCAAAAGAAAAGATCCAAGAGCAGAGCTTGATTGTTCTCTGATTGCACACAGAACTGAAAAAGATCCGCACCATCACCATTGCAATTAACTGGCCGAGGTTTTATTCCCAATGCTACCCGATCACTAACTGACATTAGGAGTCCTCCTCAGCTGCTTCCTACTCTCGGTCCCATTTTCTTGACAAGTGAACTTTTTATGCGCAAATTGCCTGTCCCTCCCTCCCATCCACCCACCCACCAAAGTTTCTAAATACACGCCCCTATTTAGACCTTCAGGTTTCATTAACTTTATGTGAGGCCTACTAGACCTCCCCCATGGGCAATCCATTTTCCTTTATCGTATGGGTTGCTAATGCCAGCAGAATGTCTCCCACTCCCATCCTCAAGTTCTTACCTAATTTTCATTCTTAATGTTCAATTTGCTTACATCCTACCTAAAGCTTGTATTTACGCACCTTGCTATTCCAAACTGATAAGCACAACGACTTCTGGAGTACAGTGAATGCTTAGGCAGAGTATGGGATTTTAAAATAATATCCCGCTGTACTTTCCTTGACTCTCCCTGGTCGATGGGCCAAATTAGCGGAGGCCAGACGATCTGCTCCAGGGCATTCACCTTAAAAGCTCTGAGCTGGCTGGAAGGTGTATATAATTAACCAAGGGCAACCCTTCCTTCCTTCCTTATGGGGTAACGCTCGCCCTTTGTGGGCAACAAGACCGGCCTCTGGGGTGGAAGGTGGCAGGGGTATCACAGGTGCATTGGCGCAGGTTTTCGTTCCTGGGTCTGGTGTGCAGGGTCAGGAGATTTTGCAGCTCAGCAAGCCTGACATTTAAAAGTGCCCGTTCGCAGCCTGGATTTTCGGATTGGGGTGGGGGGGGTGGGGGCGGGGGGGGGGGGGGGGTGGGGGTGGGGGGTGGGGGGGGAATTGGTGGTGGTGGAAGTGGGGGTTGCTGAAAAGGGATTCAGGGTGGGCGACCACGCAACAAATGTGCAGGCTGGTGGGTGCAGAGGTGAGCTGGGCGCAAGGCTGCCTCTTACCATCCCTCAACCCCCCACACACACCCACTATGCTCCCACATGCCAATCTATGCCAACGCATGCCTCCCACCCCTAAATAGCCCTTCACACCCCTATACCAAATCTACCCACACTATATTGCCCCAATCCAACCTACATCAACTTAGTGCCTAATTATGCCAACCCATGCCCCCCCCCCCACTCACCTTTCACCCTTACCCCCTCCATGACAACTCACCTATTATCCTTGGACAGTTCCTTGACAGCTTTGACACTGCCTGGAAAGCTTTGACAGGTTTGACAGCTGGGCAGATCTGATGGCTTGACAGTTCCCACGAGTTTGTGCATTAAAAAGTGCATAATCATGTTCACTTTTAACAATCCAAAGAGTGTTTTACCTCTCCCTAACCCTAAGCCTGAGACCCTATCCAAAAGGGGTATCAAACCTCTCCAAAGGGGTACCCTAGCTATCCATAAGAATCTACCACGTTCAGAACTCCTCTTACTTATTCTAATCCACAGACTACAGATTCTACAATCCCGTCTTCCAAAGTCCCAATTCAGTGGAGGCAGCTGGTAATTTGAGTGACCAGCTGCTCCCACAAGTCACGCATGCGCAAACCCCGGCCTCACTCCAGTCCCACCATGGCGCCCCACCGCCACAACCCACCACCCACCCCCCCCACCCCCCACAACCACCCCGAAGATGGGAAATGCCAGGGTTCGGATGCAAGATAGGTGGAGGGACAGGTAGTATTGAGGAGGTGGGGAGGCTGCAGAAGGATTTGGATAGGTTAGGAGAATGGGCAAAGAAGTGGCAGATGGAATACAACGTGGGGAAGTGTAAGGTCATGCACTTTGGTAGGAAGAATAGAGGCATAGACTATTTTCTAAATGGGGACAGAATTCAGAAATCTGGAGTGCAAAGGGACTTGGGAGTCCTAGTCCAGAATTCTCTTAAGATTAACTTGCAGGTTGAGTCGGTAGTTAGGAAGGCAAATGCAATGTTGGCATTTATTTTGAGAGGACTTGAATATAAAAGCAGGGATGTGCTGCTGAGGCTTTATAAGGCTCTGGTCAGACCACATTTAGAATATTGTGAGCAATTTTGGGCTCCGTGTCTCAGGAAGGATGTGCTGGCCCTGGAGAGGGTCCAGAGGAGGTTCACGAGAACGATCCCAGGAATGAAAGCTTAACATATGAGGAACATTTGAGGACTCTGGGTCTATACTCGATGGAGTTTAGAAGGATGAGGGGGGATCTGATTGAAACTTACAGAATACTGAAAGGCCTGCTTAGAGTGGACATAGGGAAGATGTTTCCATTAGTAGGAGAGACTAAGACCCGAGGGCACAGCCTCAGAGTAAAGGGAAGACCTTTTAGAAGAGAGATGAGGAGAAACCTCTTTAGCCAGAGAGTGGTGAATCTATGGAATTCATTGCCACAGAAGGCTGTGGAGGCCAGGTCATTAAGTGTATTTAAGAGCGAGATAGATAGGTTCTTGATTGGTAAGGGGATCAAAGGTTACGGGGAGAAGGCAGGAGAATGGGGTTGAGAAACTTATCAGCCATGATTGAATGGCGGAGCAGGTTCGATGGGCCGAATGGCCTAATTTCTGCTCCTATGTCTTATGGTCTTATGGAGACATAGAAAATTCTGTCATATCCGGGATTTTCACCACAACGGAGAGCCTCATCATCACGGGGAATGTTCAGGCCCTTGTCACATCCCACCAGACAGTGAATTTAACGGTGCACCATGAAATAATGACCAGTCATAATCTGTCAGGCACTCATCTACAACAAGTAAAAACCTTGCTGGCGGGAACATCCTACCCAAGTTATACAAATCCTCGTTAATAAATAATCTATTCAGAAGCACAAATCAGTACACTGCACTTGAGTTTTCTAAAGTGTTTGTAACTATTGAAAAATACGAAAGACCATTTTATACACTCAACACATAACAATGGAAAATTTGAATTGTCATCTAAGTCTGGACTGCAGGTTGCACACATGGGAAAAAAAATCAATGGATCCATTCCCCTCAGGAACTTCCAGAATCCATCAGAGTTCCATTTGAATGATGAGGCAAAAACTATTTTCTCTCTATTCAAAACACACTTGATGACATATTTCAGACAGTTCACAACTTGTGAGGTCAAAAAATTCCTTTTTAAAATCAAGACTGCTGATTTCATTTTTCCAACTCCCAATGCTTCACAAAGAAGTTCTCTTTGTTATTTCACTTATTTCTGTTGTAGGTTTAAAACCTGAATCTACTTCCATTTTGAGAGAATAAATTAGGTTTGTCGAGTCTTCTTCATGCCTAAGCAACACGGACACTAGATGCATTAGAGAGGCCACTTTGGAAATATGCATCGGTATAATGACTCGTTCTCATTATTTTCATAAATGAAAAGCCAATGAGGGCCTGCAGTGTAGGACACTACCCAGACTACTCTTGAAAATATTCATGTAAATGAAATGAATCAGGAGGAACTAGTTTGGTAATGCCAAGCCTGGGTGTTAAAACCCTGGGGATTATTAGAGGAAGGTTAGGCTCCAGAGGCAAAATTTCCCCCAGCTCTTCACCCAAGGAATGATCAGTTTCCAGGTCAAATACAGAGGGCAAGAAGAATGGAGATCCATACACCAGGCCTGTGTTGCTTTGTGCAACTCTGTGATTTCCTGGGGATCAACCAAGGAAGGACCAAATGATTAAACCCACCAGATTCAAACAGGATAATTTCTTGCAAATTAGGAGGTGTAACAGGCTGTCCCACCTCATGATCTTCTTAGAATGCTGAGTGAGCACCAAGTTGGAGAAGCATTAAGAAGTAGCGGGACTTAGTGTCAGCCTTGGCTCAGTGGCAGCACTCACCTCAGAAAGGTCATGGTTTCAAGCCTATATTCTAGGCTGAAACTACAGCACTGAGGGAGTACTGCACAGTACACTACACAGTGGAAGGTGCCATCTTTTGTTGGAGATTTTAAACCAAAGTCTTTTCAGACGAGCAGAGAGGAAACATTGCACTTTTTGAAGGAGAAGAGGGTGTTCCCAGTCTTTTGGCCAACATTTATCCTTTAACTAACATCACAAAACACAACTGATTATTTATCTTATTGCTCTAGAAAGAACTTGATTCATAACATGCTTTTTACCAACTCAAAGTGATTTACAGTCAATGAAGTGCTTTTAATGTGAAGTCATTATCTAATGTAGGTAATGCAGTAAGCTCCCCCAAACAGTAATCTGATAATGACCAGATCATTTGTTGTTTTTTTAAAGTGACAGCTATTGAGGAACAGATATTTGCTAAAACATCAGCAATAACTTTCCTGTTCTTCTACGCAAACAGTGCCTTGGAATCTTTCATGTCAGGCCGTGAGGACAGTTTAAGCTTTCATCTGAAAGATGGTGCTTGCAACAGCACAATAGTCCTTCAGTATTATATCGACCCAGTTGGCTTAAATTAATGTTCAAGTCTTTGGAACAGGACATGAACCCACAATCTTTTGGTCCTGAGGTGAGATTGCTGCCACTGAGCTAAAGCTGGCACAGTAAGTCTCAATTTCAACAGGGCAACTGTTCAAAGAAGGTGAAGAACATATATTTGAAACCAAGGAAGAATAAGGGGAAAACATGCCTGCAATCATAGCAGGATTAATAAAGTACAGAATGATAGGAAAGATCGCAAGTGATAAAGAAGCTCTAGCTATCAGGTAAAAACCTTTTAGTCCAGCATGACCAAAGAAATGTTGGACAATCTTCCTGATAATAGCAGCACTGAACTTTGGAATGGACACTTGACAATCCTACACACCTCATCATTCAGAGTCCAGTGATGAGGATCATTTTCAAAATGATTGGGTAAAACAATCGACCAATTCCAGAAAGAATCTACAACATAGAAATAGGCCATTCGGCCATATTGGTCCAGCTTGGTGTTTATATACCACGCAAGTCACTTGCCTATTCTAGATAAACTCCCACCCAGTCCCCATACATCTACATCCCTCTCTCCACACTGTTATGCAATCATAATTCATACTTGTAAGGCTTAAATGCATGGCCTGATACATTTGTTAATATTGCCATGATTTGTTGCCTACCTGCTTGCCCCAGCGGTCAGTCCCATAGCTGTGTTCCACCTTGCTAGGATCACAGCTACTCTGACCTTAAGGGTAAAGGGTTTCCCCCCTCCCCACTGACCCCTATGTCCCAACAGAAATCAAAAGGTCCCAAAGTTGATTTCTAAACAATACAGAGTTCCTTGACCACAACTAGGTTATCTGTTTCTGCACCAACATCTGGCCTCTGCTGGGTTGAAATAAGCCAGCTGTTTAACATAGATGTTCACAAACCTTGAGATTACAAACAGAGAAAAAAAAATCCTCCCCTCCTAAAAGATATTGGACATGTTCCAGTGAAGATACTTGACTGGAGATCAGTTGACATCTTTAAAAGGGAGATGGATCAATATCTGTTGAGACGGTGGATTAAGGGTGACAGAAATGCTAACAACATTGCTTGATTTTCAATAAGGTAAAGCAGCTGGTGCTCCTTGAGTCAAAGTAGGGGGGATAGCGATTGGAGGAAGGAACCAAAATAGCTTAGTTGCACATGGACCATGGGTGGGCTTAATTTATATGAAGCATGAAAGGTGCAGGATTGATGATCTATACTCACTTCGGACTTAGTGGAATGTAAACGAGGACTTAAGATTTCAGCCAGTCTGCCTCACGTTTAGTTCTTGGATGCGATGCTCTGCCTATTACATTCTGATTCATCAGTTGCTCTGATTTCTTAGTCACAATTTAATTTACTGAGCCCTATTTCTCACATATTGTGATTACCGATGGAATTAAATTTACCTGCAAAACTAATTACACCCTGTTCTTCCTTCAGTATACACCCACTTGCATCCATCCTGGATCTTGTGCATTCGGGGTATGTCCATTTGTCTCTCATTTTCCCCTGATGCTTTTTGGGGGTTGTTTTTGTCTACTTTGAAATAATGTTTTTATTAATGCTCAATTTACTTTATCATTCCAACTTCCTTTGTCCCCAGTGCCATAAAAGCATTCAAGATTTTTTTTTTTTCTCACCCTAGTGCTTGCTTCAAACTCCCAATTGAGCCATTTGTGTCTAGGTACTACACTACTTGAAGTAAATATATGTGTTTGTAATTTTTTTAAAGAGAATTCCTGAAAGCTTTCACCTCTGGCACATTACCAGCCTTGTTCATGTGAAAAAAAACCTTGTAAAATGCTAAAATGGGAAGTACTTATTGTCAAAATCATAAATTTTTAAAAATGCCTAAATACATATTAAATTGTGGTCCCTCTCCTATATTTTTCAAATAGACAGCAGGCTCTCTGCTCATCAAACCTATTCTCCTCACAAATAATATGTACAGCTTTCCAATGGCCACAGGTGAGAATAAGTGACCTACTCAACCAAAGTGCCCACTATGGATGAGCATATCATCTGCTCACTGGCCGGATACACATGGAGAGGAGAGTGCGAGAGGAGGACTCTGGGATAGGCAGTCAGCAGCACCGAGAGGAGTTGGGAGTTGAAAAGGAGCGCGAGAGGAGCCAGGAGTTGAAGAGAAGCGCAAGAGGAGTCAGGAGTTGAAGAGAAGCTGGGAGAGCAGGGGTGACTGAGAGAGTTCGGTGAGGAGGGAACAAGGTGATCCTTTGAGTACCGTGAGTACAGTTGGGTAAACATTTACTACTTTTATTGCTTATAGTTTGTAAGGTCTTATTTTGTGGTTTATTGTTTGTAGGGACTATATTCTGTAACAACGAGGAGCAGGGAAGAAGGGCCTGAGAGTAATTGATATTAAGTATCTTCCAAAAGGTTTAATTTAATGGGGTAAGTCATGGCAGGAGAGCTCAAAGCCGTGGTGGGTTCCTCCTGCTCTATGTGGGAAGCTGAGCACATTTCCAGTGCCCCGGGCCAGCATGTGAGCGGGGATTGTCTCCAGCTGCAACTACTGGAAGCCCGGGTTTTGGAGCTGGACCATCGGCTGGGGACACTGTGGAGCATCTGCAAGGCGGAGAGTATTGTGGATAGCACGTGCAGAGAGGTGGTCACACCACAAGCTAAGAGTCCACAGGCAGGAAGGGAATGGGTGACTACCAGGCAAAGCAAGAGGACTAGGCAGGCAGTGCAGGAATCTCCTGTGGCTATTCCCCTGCAAAACAGATATACCGCTTTGGAAACAAAAACAGAATTACCTGGAAAAACTCAGCAGGTCTGGCAGCATCGGCGGAGAAGAAAAGAGTTGACGTTTCGAGTCCTCATGAACCTTCGACAGAACTAGGTGAATCCAAGGAAGGGGTGAAATATAAGCTGGTTTAAGGTGTGTGTGGGGTGGGGGGGGTGGGGGGGGAGGAGAGAAGTGGAGGGGGTTGGTGTGGTTGTAGGGACAAACAAGCAGTGATAGAAGCAGATCATCAAAAGATGTCACAGACAACAGAACAAAAGAACACATAGGTGTTGAAGTTGGTGATATTATTTAAACAAATGTGCTAATTAAGAATGGATGGTAGGGTACTCAAGGTATGGCTCTAGCGGGGGTGGGGGGGAGCATAGAAGATTTAAAAATATTTTAAAATAATGGAAATAGGTGGGAAAAGAAAAATCTATATAATTTATTGGAAAAAACAAAAGGAAGGGGGAAGAAACAGAAAGGGGGTGGGGATGGAGGAGGGAGTTCAAGACTTAAAGTTGTTGAATTCAATATTCAGTCCGGAAGGCTGTAAAGTCCCTAGTCGGAAGATGAGGTGCTGTTCCTCCAGTTTGCGTTGGGCTTCACAGGAACAATGCAGCAAGCCAAGGACAGACATGTGGGCAAGAGAGCAGGGTGGAGTGTTAAAATGGCAAGCGACAGGGAGGTTTGGGTCATTCTTGCGGACAGACCGCAGGTGTTCTGCAAAGCGGTCGCCCAGTTTACGTTTGGTCTCTCCAATGTAGAGGAGACCACATTGGGAGCAACGAATGCAGTAGACTAAGTTGGGGGAAATGCAAGTGAAATGCTGCTTCACTTGAAAGGAGTGTTTGGGCCCTTGGACGGTGAGGAGAGAGGAAGTAAAGGGGCAGTTGCTACATCTTTTGCGTGGGCATGGGGTGGTGCCATAGGTGGGGGTTGAGGAGTAGGGGGTGATGGAGGAGTGGACCAGGGTGTCCCCGAGGGAACGATCCCTATGGAATGCCGACGGGGGGGTGAAGGGAAGATGTGTTTGGTGGTGGCATCATGCTGGAGTTGGCAGAAATGGCGGAGGATGATCCTTTGAATGTGGAGGCTGGTGGGGTGATAAGTGAGGACAAGGGGGACCCTATCATGTTTCTGGGAGGGAGGAGAAGGCGTGAGGGCGGATGCGCGGGAGATGCGTCTGTCCTTGGCTTGCTGCATTGTTCCAGTGAAGCCCAACGCAAAGCGGAGGAACAACACCTCATCTTCCGACTAGGCACTTTACAGCCTTCTGGACTGAATATTGAATTCAACAACTTTAGGTCTTGAACTCCCTCCTCCATCTCCACCCCCTTTCTGTTTCTTCCCCCTTCCTTTTGTTTTTTCCAACAAATTATATAGATTTTTCTTTTCCCACCTATTTCCATTATTTTAAAATATTTTTAAATCTTTTATGCTCCCCCCACCCCCACTAGAGCTATACCTTGAGTGCCCTACCATCCATTCTTAATTAGCACATTTGTTTAGATAATATCACCAACTTCAACACCTATGTGTTCTTTTGTTCTGTTGTCTGTGACATCTTTTGATGATCTGCTTCTATCACTGCTTGTTTGTCCCTACAACCACACCCTCCCTCCACTTCTCTCCCCCAACCCTACCCCCACCACCCCCCTCCCCACCTTAAACCAGCTTATATTTCAACCCTTCCTCGGATTCACCTAGTTCTGTCGAAGGTTCATGAGGACTTGAAATGTCAACTCTTTTCTTCTCCGCCGATGCTGCCAGACCTGCTGAGTTTTTCCAGGTAATTCTGTTTTTGTTTTGGATTTCCAGCATCTGCAGTTTTTTTGTTTTTATACCGCTTTGGATACTGTTGCGGGGGGGGGGGGGGGGATGGGTGGGAAATGGCCCCTCAGAAGAAAGCAGCAATAGCCAAATTTGTTGCACCGTGGTTGGCTCTGCTGCACAGGGGAGGAGTAAAAAGTGTGGGAATGTAATAGTTATCGGGGATTCAATTGTAAGGGGAATAGATAGGTGTTTCTGTGGCCGCAAACGAGACTCCAGGGTGGTATGTTGCCTCCCTGGTGCTAGGGTCAAGGATGTCTCAGAGCAGCTACAGGACATTCTAAAGGGGGAGGGTGAACAGCCAGTGGTCGTGGTACACATTGGTACAAACGACATAGGTTAAAAAAAACGGATGAGGTCCTAAAAGCAGAATATAGGGAGTTAGGAAGTAAGTTGAAATGTAGGACCTCAAGGGTAGTAATCTCAGGATTACTACCAGTGCCACGTGCTAGTCAGAGTAGAAATAGCAGGATATATCGGATGAATATGCGGCTGAAGAGATGGTGTGAGGGGGAGGGTTTCAGATTCCTGGGACATTGGGACTGGTTCTGGGGGAGGTGGGACCAATACAAACTGGACGGATTACACCTGGGCAGGACCGGGACTGATGTCCTAGGGGGAATAATTGCTAGAGTGGTTGGGGAGGGTTTAAACTAAAATCGCAGGGGGATGGGAACCTATGCAAGGAGTCAGAGGAGGGGGGAATCAAGGACAAGAACAAAAGATAGAAAGCGGAATAAGAAAAGTGATAGTCAGAGAAATCAAGGGCAAGAATCAAACAGGGTGTCAATGAAAAATAGTGGGAACAGGACATGTTAAAAAAGACAAGCCTTAAGGCTTTTGCCTTAACGCAAGGAGCATTTGCAATAAAGTGGATGAATTAACCATGGAAACAGGTATGATATAGTCGGGATTATGGAGACATGGCTGCAGGGTGACCAGGGATGGGAACTGAGCATCCAGGGGTATTCAGTATTTAGAAAGGACAGACAAAAAGGAAAAGTCGGTGGAGTTGCATTGCTGGTTAAAGAGGAAATTAACACAATAGCGAGGAATGATATTAGCTCCGACGATGTGGAATCTGTAAGGGTAGAGCTGAGAAACACTAAGGGGCAAAAAACATTAGTGGGGGTTGTATTTAGACCCCCAAACTGTAGTGGTGATGTTGGGAATGGCATTAAACAGGAAATTAGATACGCATGCAATAAAGGAACATCTGTAATTATGGGTGACTTTAATATGCATATAGATTGGGCAAATCAAATTAGTAACAATACTGTAGAGGAAGAATTCCTGGAGTGTATATGTGATGTTTTTCTGGACCAATACATTGAGGAACCAACGAGAGAACAGGCCATCCTTGACTGGGTATTGTGTAATGAGAAAGGAACAATTGGCAATCTAATTGTAAGAGGCCCCTTGGGGATGAGCGACCATAATATGATAGAATTCTTCATCAAGATGGAGAGTGACGTAGTTGATTCTGAGACTAGGGTCCTGAATCTTAATAAAGGAAACTACGATGGTATGAGATGCGAGTTGGCTATGATGGATTGGGAAACGTTACTTAAAGGGATGACGGTGGATAGGCAATGGCAAACCTTCAAAGGGCGCATGGTGAACTGCAACAATTATTTATTCCTGTCTGGCGCAAAAGTAAAACAGGAAAGGTGGCCAAACCATGGCTTACAAGGGAAATTAGAGATAGTATTAGATGCAAGGAAGAGGCATTCAAATTGGCCAGAAAAAACAACAGACCTGAGGATTGGGAGCAGTTTAGAATTCAGCAAAGGATAACCAAGGGATTGATTAAGAAGGGGAAAATAGAGTACGAGAGTAAGCTTGTGGGGAACATAAAAACTGACTCTAAAAGTTTCTATAGGTATGTGAAGAGAAAAAGATTAGTGAAGACAAATGTAGGTCCCTTACAGTCAGAAACAGGGGAATTTATAACGGGGAACAAAGAAATGGCTAACCAACTAAATACATACTAAGGTTCTGTCTTCACAAAGGAGGACACTAATAACATACCAGAAATGTTGGGGAACACAGGGTTTAATGAGAGGGAGGAACTGAAAGAAATCAGTATTAGTTGGGAAATGGTGTTGGCGAAATGGATGGGATTGAAGGCCGATAAATCCCCAGGGCCTGATAATGTATATCCCAGAGTATTTGAGGAAGTGGCCCCAGAAATAATGGATTCTATAGACTCTGGAACAGTTCCTACAGATTGAAGGGTAGCTAATGTAACCCCATTGTTTAAGAAGGGAGGCAGAGAGAAAACAGGGAATTATAGACCAGTCAGCCTGATGTCTGTAGTGGGGAAAATTCTAGAGCCCATTATAAAAGATTTAATAGCTGAGCACATGAAAAACAGTGGCAGAATCAGACAGAGTCAGCATGGATTTACGAAAGAGAAATCACGCTTGACAAATCTACTGGAATTTTTCAGGGCTGTAACTAGTAGAGTTGATGAGGGGGAGCCAGTGGGTGTGGTTTATTTGGACTTTCAGAAGGCTTTCGACAAAGTCCCACATAAGAGATTGGCATGTAAAATTAAAGCACATTGTATTGGGGGTAGTGTATTGAGATGGATAGAAAAAACTGGTTGGCAGACGGGAAACAAAGGGTAGGAATAAACGGGTCTTTTTTCCGAATGCAGGCAGTTAATAGTGGGGTACAGGAGGGATCGGTGCTGGGACCCAAGGAATTCACAATATATATTAATGATTTAGATGAGGGAATTAAATGTAATATCTCCAAATTTGCAGATGACACAAAGCTGGGTGGGAGGGTGAGCTGTGAGGAGGATGCAGAGATGCTTCAGTGTGATTTGGACAAGCTGAGTGAGTGGGCAAATGCATGGCAGATGCAGTATAATGTGGATAAATGTGAGGTTATCCATTTTAGTAACAAAAACAGGAAGGGAGATTATTATCTGAATATCTATAAATTGAGAGAGGGGAATGTGCAACGAAACCTGGGTGTCCTTGTACACCAGTCGCTGAAGGTAAGCATGCAGGTGCAGCAGGCGGTAAAGAAGGCAAATGGTATGCTGGCCTTCATAGCCAGAGGATTCGAGTACAGGAGCAGGGATCCCTTGCTGCAATTGTACAGGGCCTTGGTGAGACCACACCTGGAATATTGTGTGCAGTTTTGGTCTCCTTATCTGAAGAAGGATGTACTTGCTATAGAGGGAGTGCAGCGAAGGTTTACCCGACTGATTCCTGGGATGGCAGGACTGACATATGAGGAGAGATTGATTCGATTAGAATTATATTCACTAGAGTTCAGAAGAATAAGGGGGGATCTCATAGAAACCTATAAAATTCTAACAGGTCTAGACAGGGTAGATGCAGGAAGGATGTTCCCGATGGTGGGGGAGTCCAGACCCAGGGGTCACAGTCTGAGGATATGGGCTAGACCATTTAGGACTGAGATGAGGAGAAATTCATTCACCCAGAGAGTGGTGAGCCTGTGGAATTCGTTACCACAGAAAGTAGTTGAGACCAAAATATTGCATGCTTTCAAGAGGAGTTAGATATAGCTCTTGGGGCGAAAGGGATCAAGGGGTTTAGGGAGAAAGCGGGAGCAGGCTATTGAGTTGGATGATCAGCCATGATCATAATGAATGGCGGAGCAGGCTTGAAGGGCTAAGTGGCCTACTCCTGCTCCTAGTTTCTATGTTTCTATGCTTATGGATGGCTATGAGGTGGTTCGAGAACCTCCAATTGATTTTATTCCTGGGCCCAGCCTAGAAATATTGAATTAATAAGTAACATCTTTGCTGCTATCCCTCAAGTGAGATTAGTTAATTCATCAGGTTTAAAATCTATGATCTCTCTCTTGTAAAAGTTCAGTACCACGTCAGATGATGCATTTACGCATTGTTCCCATTCAGGGAAGCTCTGTTTTATTCAATTACGGGGCATGAGCATCGCTGACAAGGCCAGCATTTATTGCCCATCCTTCATTGCCTTTGAGGAAGTGATAGTGAGTCATCTTCTTGAACCGCTGCAGTTCATCTTGTGTAGGTACTGCATAGTGGCACTAAGGAGGGGGTTCCAGGATTTTGACCCAGCAACAGTGGAGCAACATAGTTCCAAGGCAGGAAGGTGTGTAACTTGGAGGGGAGCTTGCAGGTGGTGGTGCTCCCATGTTTCTGCTGCTTTTGTCCTTCTAGGTGATAGAGGTTACAGAGTGCTTTTGAAGGAGCCTTGGCAAGCTGCTACAGTGCATCTTGTAGATGGTACACACTACAGCCACTGTGTACCGATAGTGGGGGCCATGAATGTTTAAGGTCATGGATGGAGTGCCAATCAAGTGGGCTGCTTTGTCTTGGATGGTGTCGAGCTTCTTGAATGTTGTGGGAGCTGCACTCATCCAGGCAAGTGAAGAGTATTCCATCACATGCCTTATAGGTGGTGGACAGGCTTTGGGGAGTCAGGAGGTGAGTTATTCGCTGCAGAGTTTCCAGCCTCTGACCTGGCCTTGTAGCTACAGTATTTATGTGGCTAGTCCAGTTCAGTTTCTGGTCAATGGTAACCCCCAGGATGTTGATAGTGGAGGACTCATTGATGGTAATGCCATTAAACATCAAGGGAAGATAGTTAGATTCTCCCTTGTTGGAGATGGTTATTGCCTGGCACTTTTGTGGTATGCATGTTGTTTGCCACTTATCAGCCCAAACCTCAGTATTGTCCAGGTCTTGCTGCATTTGGACTTGGGCTGCTTCAGTATCTGAGGAGCTGCGAACCATACTGAACATTGTGCAATCATCCATGAAAATCATCACTTCTGGCCTTATGATAGAGGGAACGTCATTGATAAAGCAGTGAAGATGGTTGGGCCTAGGACACTACCCTGAGGAACTCCTGACAATCAAATTGAAATTAATATTACACTATGGGATATTTCTAACTCCTTTGAGATGTAAGCAGCTATCGTTTAATCCAACAATTTGTAAGAGCATTCCAATAGCAGCTTTCACACATGGGAACAAGCATAAAAATGCAAGACTATGACCATGACCATTTTGCTTATCCTGCTACTGAGACCCCCTAGAACACAATGGCTATTTTGAATTCTTCCTGCTGATTTGAGGGTCATTTTCTCTTTCAAATGGTTTAGGGTGCAATTTTCTCGGTTCGCTATTTTTGGTGACATTATAAACAAGGATGAAAAACACGTTCAAATTTCACTCCAAGTAGTGAAGAGAAGAAATCTTTCCATTGACTCTTTGCAAGCCCCCCCAACAACCACCCCCGACCACCCATTTACCACCCCCGACCACCCATTTCACCTTCCCCCAACCACCACCCCTGACCGCCCGTTTCCCCTTCCTGTGTTTTCTAAATGACGTAGTTGTCTACATGAGGGGTATCCAAATTGAAATCCTCAACTCCTCGCTACAAAGTCCAGGAAACCCCATTCTTTCACACACTTATATTTCTGATTCATTAGTTTGTCTTATTTGCCTGCTGTGAACCTGAAGATTTGTAGAGGGCTGTTTCCTCATTGCGGAGAAATCCTAAATCAGGACTCAGAATTCCGCCTAGTATAATCAGCAACTACATACTGAAATCTTTATGGGTGACCCTTGAGGCTCTGAGACATACACCAATGCTGCCCCCACAAAGACAAAAAGCTTCACCACACGAGATTTTTTTTACACAAGTTTACAGCTCTAAGTAAATATCGAGAACAAGAGAGGAATCAGGAGGATGAGAAGCATTCAATTAGATTCAAAACCCAGAAAAATTCAAGGCCAAGATGAGTACATTTTTTCATGAATGCCCAAGGGCGTTTGCCTTTAGGCATCTTTCATCAGGAAAAACGACATGCTCTGTGGGAGTAAGGAACAATGCACGGAGTGATAAAGACTACCAATGAGAACATGTTCAAGCTAATTATATGGTTCAGGGAAACACACTTGCATAAACAGTCCTCTCATAATATAGAAAAGGGAAGCTGCTTCTGAAGGGTGGCCCATTGATCCTGGATACTTTGGGAGTGGTTGCGCCATGAATTCACAAACTGGGGATGAATGGATAATTACTTTTCTTCCTTATTCTCAAAGAAAAAAAAAAATCCCTTTTATATAGTGCCTCTCACAGCCTTAGGATGCCCCAAAGCACGTTGAGTGGTAGTTAAGAGTTGTAATGTAAGGAACAGTTCAATTCAGAGTCTGAGGCAGTCAGACTAAATTTTACACAAATATCCAGCAGTGTGGGTTTGAGCGTACTGGATATGTTACCTCTTGCCCGATTTTGTTCTACTTTGAAGCTGAGGTGCAAAAATGGTAAACCACTCGAATCCAAACTGCAAATACACAGATTTCCACCCAATGAGTCAGGTTAAAATTACCCCCAAGTGCGGTAAGAGAGTCTCAATTTTAACATTGGTGAACAAAAGCCGGTAAAGATGGGATCTTTGGCACTTAATTAGTTAGAACGAATGAAATAAAGATTTAGAGGAGCCATGACCAATGTAGAAACTTCTCAGCTCTCAATGGCTGAGTTACTAAGGTTCTGTGTATTCAAGTCATACAGACCGCCAGGTTAGGTCTTAATTCAGCCTGAGCTGCGAGGGACATTACAAATGAGTTCAGTACCCCAGAGGGAAAAGGGAGTCCAGGCTCCCGACTTCCAATGTGTGTGGACTTTGGTCTGAATTGGTTATGATGATGTTGGCAGCCTTCTCCTTACAGAAAAGGTGTACGGACAGGAATTAATGGCTTTGGGCAGGGTGGGGATGTCAACATTGACAGAATATGACCTTTCATTTACTATTGTATTAAACATAGCGCCATGATTTCTGCCCAAGGGCTTTAGAGTAAATGCAAGGAACAAGGAATATCATCCAACCATGATTCTAAGACTGCATCTCCAGTCGACTGAAGCATGAACAGCTCAATAATAGCAATGCTAACAATTGTAGTTAGATGTATCATCAATGCTCTATTTCAATAGAGGTAGCTGCCAACCTCTCCCTGATGTGCTCGTAGTCAACACATTTAAAGAACAAGCTGCTCTTCACATCTTCCACACCACTGGCCACACTTCTGGTCTCCGATTCACAGAAGAACCTTAGAATCAAGTCTGTGCTTTCTCTGAAATGGGAACATCTGGTGGGAATGTGAGAGTCTCCCTCCAGTTCATCAGTATCTTATACATCAGCATTTGTATTGTTTTAATACTCCCACCCACTCCACACCAGCCAAACATTAAGCAAACTACATTGTTGCACAAACTGCAAATACACAGATTGGACATGATTTCACTACATTGCAGAAGCACATTCTAAATATTTTTAGGCTGAAGCTGACAAAGGTTTACTCTACCCTTCCTACAAGGCAATACCTAGTTATGCATAAATGGAAACAGCTAACAAGTCATTCCAATCATTACACGCTTCATGCAATTTACAGCACAGAAGCAGGCCATTCAGCCCAATGTATCAGGGTTTATATACTCCACACAAACCTCCTCCCACCTCTCTTTGTCAAACCTCATCAGCAAAACGTGCTGTCCCGTTTTCTCTAATGCAGTTATCTGGCTGCCCCTAAAATGCATCCATTTTATTTGCCTCACCTCCTCCACAAGACGGTGAGCTTTACATTCTAACCACTCTCCAGAAAAAGAAACTTCTGAGTTCCTTATTAGTTCATTTTATTGACGAACTTATTCTTAGGACCCTGAGTTTTGGATTTCCAAAAGGAGTCCATATATCAAACATTAATGAGCTTAATGGGTTTTTTATGACAATCAATGATAGCTTCATGGTCATTATTACTGAGACTAGCTTTATATTCCTGATTTATTAACTGAAATCAAATTCTACCAGGTGCCGTGGTGCGATTCACACCCGTGTTCCCAGACCATTAAGGTAAAGGCAAAATACTGCGGACGCTGGAAATCTGAAACAAAAACAAAAAATGCTGGAAAAACTCAGCAGGTCTGACAGCATCTGTGGAGAGAAATACAGAGTTAACGTCTCGAGTCCATATGGTTGTGAAGAAGTCATATGGACTCGAAACGTTAACTCTGTCTTTCCTCTACAGATGCTGTCAGACGTGCTGAGTTTTTCCAGCATTTTTTTGCTTTTGTCCCGAGACCATTCACCTGGGTCTCTGAATTACTAGTCCAGCAACATTACCACTACGCCACCATCTCTCCGTCTGTCCAAGTCTTTCATGATAGTTATAGCTTCTATTTATAAAGTGTTCCAACTCACCACCAAAAAGCTACACACTAAATATAGAATCACTTCATAATTGTATGTTTCCAACCAACATAGTACGAGCATGTGATCATCAAGGTATCACAGTTTATTTTCCTTCCCTATTTCTTTGTTAAATACTCCCTAGGTTTCTGGCTTTACTATTATTAGAGTCACGCTCAGTGGGAATAAGCAGCACCAATGGTGTAAGAAACAAAAACCATAAGCTAGATATCATTGTCCAGCACAGCCTTGATTTTTCATGCTGGTGTTTAAATCTCTCCACTGCCTCATCCCTCCACATATCTGTAACCTTCTCTAGTCCTATAATCCTCAGAGCTCTGCATATCCTTCTGTTACTCGCTGCTTGAGTATCCCCAATTTTTTCAGTCCACCATTGGCAGGTGCTTTCAGCTGACTTAACCCTAAACTCTGGAATTCCCTCTCTGAACTTCTCAGCCTCTCTATCACTTTCCCCTCCATTAAGGGACTCCTTAAAACCTACCACTTTGACTAAGTTTTTAGTCATCTGCCCTAAGTGTCAAATGTAATCGCTTTGACATGTCAGCCTACCCACAGGGTCCAGCATTGTTAATTTTCTTGGACATTTGAATTGCGCATGTGAAAATTGGAGGCACGTGCTCAGTTTCCCCCACTATACATTGTCAGCAATGCTTTGAACCCAGACCCGTAGGTTGAAACTGGGAGCATGAGCAAGCCTAGCGAATATCAAGCTGCATTCAGTGGAACATTATTGAATAGAAATGGGTTCAAAGGACTTAATACTGTCAGACATACATGAACCACCTTGATTAATGTGCAGGTCACGTGATGAGCAGCAGGCTGTCGATTAATTCAGCTCTTGCAGACAAAATCATTCCAAATACCGTTTATAATTTTTATTTCTTACTTCGTCCCATCCATTTTAATAAAGTTCAAATCCATGGTAATACAAGTCTCTAAATGCAAATTCAAAGAATATAAGGAAAGAATACAGTGCAAGGTTGGTATGTAATCACTGAGTAATGTCCATTTATATGCTAATCAAACAGTTTGAATAGACTGCAAGAGAGTGTGGTCAGGAATACAACTTTAAACATATTAGTAACAAATCATAGTATTTCTGAAATGACAGTCAGTTAATGCGATAAGCTTACAATTAAAGCCATGTCATGAAAAATATGCGGCTGTTAAATCCAGGACAATTAACAGGAATAGGGCTGATAGAGTACTCATTATGGTATAAAGACTGCCCTTATAACTTGCAAGAACTGGGGTTCAGTGAGTTTTGCAAGTAGATTCAGGAGGTGCCAGTAAACAAGACAGTGATCCTGAACCATGTGATCCATCCATCTAAAACGCATACGCATTTAGAGTTGAATTTTATGAGCAGGGTTGCATAAGAATACTTAACAGGCAACGAGTGGTTGCTACATGGCAAACGGGGCAGCCAATTAACACACAGCAAGATCCCACAAAAAGCAATTGGAGGTTGCCCAGAATGCCAGGAGAACCCCCAGGCTCTAAGGCAGGTAGCCCAAGGCAACTTAAATGCCCAGCTGAACCAATGAACACAGACTTGGTTCAACATTTCATTCCCAAGGAAAAGCAGCATCAACTCAGCACCACACCGATAATACACAACTATGGTCCTAGAGCAGCGCTTGAACCCATGACCTTGAACGAGACTTTGCTCACTTGGTGGCACTCTTGCCTCTAATTTGCTGATGCAGATTGATACAAACATTTTAAAACCAGTTTTAGGTTGTAATGATAGCTTCCCCTCCTTGACATCCCCAACCCCCATCGCCACCCCTTTCCCCCCAAGCTAACTAATCCTCCACCCTGGGTATTTTACCCAATTGACTGATCTCAGCGTTGGCACAGATAGAGTGCTACAACTGACATCAGTACCACTGGGTCAGTAAAGAGACAAAAATACCAGTTCCTAGCTTTCCTTCTAAAAAAAAATCGAGGAAACCCGACAGGAATTGGGAATGTGTGCACGATAAAGTCTGTATCCCATGTAAAGCTCCCTGCCAAAGAATAGACGACATATACTGATTGAGCTGTGCCTGATGATGGAAGAAAGAAGGATTGCGATACATATTGGAGCAAAAAATGTGATTCCATTTAGTTTGAACAGGACTACACTAATAGCACTGAACCTAATTTTGTTCAGTCCTTAGCAGGGATTCTCACTCATTGCTTCTTGCTGCACATGGCCAATCACTGGGAAGTACGATAGTCACTTCCTGACATGTGTGGTTAAGGCTCCTAGAGGAAATACGTTGCTTTAAAGTCAACCCCATCACCTTTTGCAGTACATAGGGTTCAGTCAAACTTTTGAACGTTAGCTTGATGAGCAGGACACGTTGCATATTTTTTCACCTTGCAATATCTTCCATCCCTCCTCCTCCTCCTTCTATGTCCCAGCAACACCGGAAACCAAGGACTCAAGTCTTACATGACACTATTTCCCCTTTTAAAGACTTTATTATAGTAATGCGCCAGCACATTTATGGGTAGGTAAATTACAGGTTTGTCCCTAAAAGGACTGGGACTCTGTTGGATCCAGGTTCCATCCCAGGTTCCAGCTCCCTCTGTTCTCCCATCAGTGCTCTAGGCTGGCCATGGTTGGACTGTCCTACCCAGCCTTAGGAATTGCAGGGCCTTCCAACTTCAACTGACATCTCCCTACTTCTGAAACATTACACCATAGACCAGGAGTCGATTGCACTTAAGAAAGGTTAGCACAACAACTTGCATTTATACAGCGAAACATTCCAATGCACTGCACCAGAGTGTAAATCAGGCAAACAAAAAACATCAGCACTAAGTCAAAGATGGGGACATTGACTCAAAACTTAGCCAAAAGAGGAAGCATGTTTTAAGGAGCAATGTAAAAGGAAGCAGTAGAGGCAGAGAGATTTTGGGAGGGAGTGCCAGAGTTTATGGCCTAGGCAGCTAAGAAGGCACAGCTGCCAATGAAGGAGCAATGAAAATTGGAGGCATGTAAGTGGCCAGGATTGGAGGAGTGCAGGGATTACAACGAACATCCCAAGGCACTTTACAGAAATATAATCAGATGGAAAAATCAATATCGAGACACAAGGACAGGCAACCAAAAGAGTGATCAAAGTGGTATATTTTGATTGTCCACTTAGCAAAAACCCATATGTTCCCCGTGGGTCATTTGAACTTCCAACGGATTCAACGGCTCTGCTTCTGTCTGGGAGAGAAGGCAAAGTAGAGGCAGCATAACGCTCAGCACAGACTGCTCTCCTGAATTGCGAACAGCAGACCGAAAGCCTTTTCTAAGCGGTGGATGTACTCCCAGAGGTATTTCCCCTCCTCACGTGGGTGTGTTCACACATTACCTAGGTTAACAGCCACCAATCTAGCCACGTTATCATTTCAATAAAGCTTTGAATTGGATTACTGCCATTGTGCCTCTGAACAGGGTCATTAGTAGAAGCGTGCACAAGATGAAACTGAGTTCACAATTTAAATTTAGGTTAATTGAGGCTCGCTGAAGAAATGTAATGTATAAATATGACCACATTAAAACATGCTACATAATGCAAAATAGGTCAGTTGTACCAAAAGTAGGAAATAGCTGAGCATTTGAGGACCACACTAGAAATGCACAATACATTTTGTAGCTAACAAGTACCAAAATAAAGTCAGTTACATAAAAGCCAAAACAGTTCATTTGGAACTATAAAAACCTGTTACAGAACAGCATTCACTCGAATGGAGAGTTTCATTCTTCCTCTTGTGCTGTAAATGATGGATTATTGGGGAAATTGAATGTTAAAGGAGATTCAACTAGATTAATTATGGTTAAAACAACTTCACATTAAGGCATCATTCAGCATTTTGCAATTAACTTATAAAACAGCAGATACTAAATATTGAGTTGATTACTTCTGCAAATATTCACAAGGGAAGGCATAAAGCACCACATGCTCTCCCCAAGTAGCAACAAACAACTACAAATAATGAATTAGATGTAAGTGAGATGTTAGCCCCAAAACAGCCCTAAAAATGTACAGAGCAAATAAATCCTCAAAGATGACACTTAACCCATGGCCCAGAGACAAGGAGCTTGACTCGCGTTTCGAGGAAATCTTTGAACACCAGAAAGTTGAAAATAGGCTATGTTGGAAATGTGATGCTCATTTTCAAACAAAAATGGTGAAACAAAGGGAATGTAGATATTTAAAAGGAAAAAAAAAATAAGTGATGTTGCAAGTAGACTAAATAAACTATCATATGTGTAATAACTTGTGACTGAACAGCAGTCAATGTGAATTTGGCGGTTCTTCCTTTGAGTTCTCTGACCAAAGGCAGGTCTGACCCACGACACTGTGATCTCCACCACAGGTAGGGCGAGGAAGTAGGTCCCAAGTCCACTCCCGCCAGAACTGGAAATCAAACCCAGTTCTGTTGGCACCAACCTGATCCACACTGGCCATGCAGTTTTACGTGCGTGTTGTAGTCTGGAGTTAGGGATAGTGAAGGCAGAGGCTCCAATTTCTTTCCATCACATGATGGATCCCGGGATCTTTCCCCCTCTTACCCCCTGCCACCGGCACACGTTGGAAGGATTTGCAGGTCGATATCTAACCTGTTTGCCACGTCAAGGACGCACCTTCCTCTGCCGTCAAGTCCTGGAGTAGGACTCGAACCTGGAGCTCCCGGCATATCCCAGCAAAAAAGGAGGAATTTTGCCTGCAGCTTAGTAACCACGATTCAATGACTAGAAAGTCTGTTGTTCTTATTTTAATCCAACAGCAAAAAGTAAAAGTCCTAGGGCAGAATTTTCTGCCTGTCGGGCGGGCGGGACAGACACAATCTCCGGCGGGCGGGGAGACGATCCCCGCCGGAGAAGCGGGCCCTGCCGCCATTTTAAGTGGGTGGGCCAGTTAAGCCCCGCCCAGCGTGACAGCCAACGGGCGGGGGCGGAGAGGGGGAGGGGGGATTCCCTAAAAGCAAGAGTGCATCTTTCACGCATGCACACAAAAGAGCTCACATCTCCCTGAGGCTAAGTGCAGCCTCAGGGAGATCGCTGAAAGTTGTACAAACATTAAAAACAGAGAAAAAAATCCTTAACATGTCCCCCTCATGTGACAATGTCACATGATGGGACATGTTAATAAAATTCACTATAACTTTGTTAAACTTTTTTAAACCCTACATGAAATCTTATCCCGCCGGTGGATGAGGTTTCATGTTTTTTCTATTTCCCGCTGAGGCTCCTGGCCTATCCACCAACCTTAAGGTTGGACGGGCAGGTCCTTCAATTATTTAATGACCCTGTCAATGGCCTCAATTGGCCATTGACAGGTCAGCAGACGCACAGCTGATTTTGCTGCTCCCCCACCTTCCTGATAATTTAAATGGGGCGGGATGATGTCGGGGGTTCCCCCTGACATCACCGCGTGTCATTTGACACCTCGGTGACCGGGCCCCGCCCCCTGCTCGCCAACAGCAAAATTCAGCCCTTGATTTCTGTCACGTCATTGTCTCAAGACACATGTAGCAATCACTTTCCTACCCATACAACAGTTGACCAAAACAATTTTTAAACAAAAAAAAAATTAAGTAGCTCTGCCTATTTATTGCACAATTGAACCAAGTCACTTGTGCAAGAAGGATAGACAAGGTCAGCTGTGTCTCTGGAACAAACGTGATGCACCTACTGGTGGAAGTTCAGAATTAAGCCAATGCTTCATAGAAGATTTTGTAATACAGTTTGGATATTTGTGCTAGGCTGATCCACAATAACCCAGGGGGTCCCATAAAACTGTGGCCATAAACCACTGAGGACCATTGAAGTCCAAGCAACTCAGTCCGAGACACACTTTTATTTTTGATTAACTAATTTGACTATTTTGAATTTTGTGGGCCAACAAGCTGGTGTTAGCACTATTGACTGGTGGGTAAATCCTAAAAGCAGGATGGTGAAATCCAGTGGTACCAGCAACTTCACGGGAACACAAATTTAAATTTCATACACAGGGTGCTTCCCCTTTCATGGCTGAGTGAGCAGCGTTCTCAACTGTGAGCCAAAAGGTTGGGGGTTCAAGTCCCACTCCAGGGCCCGAGCACAAAAATCAAGGCTGACACTCGGGTGCAGCACTGAGGGAGTGTAGCACTGTTGGAATTGCAGTCCATACGAGATGTCAAACCAAAGGTTCTGAATGCTCTCCAAAATGGACGGAAAGAACCCACGGAACTATTTCAAAGAAGCAGAGGGGTATCTCCCCAATGTCTTGGCCAAGATTTACCCCTAAATCAACCATACAAAAACAGATTATCTGGCCTTTATCACATTGCTGTTCAAGCAAGTTTGCTGTGTACAATTTGGCTCTCGTGTTTCTCTATATTGCAATGGTGACCACACTTGAAAGCACTTCGTAGGATGTCCCCAAAGTGTTTTTCCACCAGAGGCCACGATAGACTTATAACACCTAAGTCTTCCTTTATCTTCGTCTCTATGGTGCCCCTTATGTGGATCACAAGTCCACAGCTTGGACACCTCTGTACAAATGGAACTTACAAGCAGACATACCAGAGGTAGGATTTTCATACATGTCTACCTACAAAAAAAAGACTCAGAAAAGCTGACAAAAAACAAGCAAAGGCCGGGCTTTAGCGTTAGCAACGGGGGTCTCTCCCTAGTCAGCGGTTCTCCAACTGGTGGGAGTCATTTGTGTGCGAGGGCCAGGCCCAAGTTACACGCCCTCAGGCACTCAACTGGCCAGTGTCAGGCCTTCCACACAATCAAGCCCCCGCCAGGATGGAAATCCTGCCTTGAAGTGCAACCGAACAAACAGAGGCTGCTGGCCCCCACTGTCAGCAGCACTACCAGGAGTGGTAGCTGATACGAGTAAAGCTCAAAGGCCCAGCCCAAGGATTTCTCAATACAGGAGAGTTGAATGGGATGGGGGCCATGGGGAATGGCCGGGAGGGGGGGTGGTGTGTGGTGGTGAAGGAAAAGGGTTGGGGGGGGTCACCTGCAAGGGCAGGCAGGGGGCTTTCAGTGTCCCTCCTTCCCGATGCAGAGACCCTCACTTGGACCCTGAGTGCCTGAGGATTGAGGGACCCACCACGAGGGCGCAGGCAAACCCAATATCCCACTGCCGGTGGGCAGGTTCCCCACACCATGGCCTCCCTGGCCCCAACTTAATTGGGGACAGTTCTTCCAACTCCGGGAAACTGATGCGGGATCTCCTACCTGATTCTCCTGGTACCTTTCTCCTCCCACCCTCCAAAAACAGCAGGCTCCGTTAAATCCAACCCAAAGTCTCAAAAAAGTTGAACCAGCCTCACGGCAGAAGCAATACATTAAACAAGGTTTCCTGAGGAGTTTAAGTCCCAAAAATCAGCGAGTATTTAAAAGGTGCTGTTGTAGGGTGGCCGAGCTGTGCTATTAATGATAGCGTTGAACTGCAGACACTTCTTGGGTGGAAACATTAAGTTTATTTGCAACATACTCAGCAGCAACTACGCATGTGCTTTCAACTCCAACCCTATCTCTACTACTGAGATGGCCCACACTCCTCTCCTATAGGTTACTACAGATCATGTGATCCTCCATAACAAGTACTATTCTTAAAAGGTATATTGCACATTAAATAAAACCATAATTACTACATTCCTCCCTCTTTAACTCAGCTATACATATATTTACAAGTACATATTTTTCAAGACAGCATAATATTTACACTGAGTAAGGCATTTACAAGTTCAGTCTTTCAGGTGGTTTCCTGGTACGTGTGGAACATTCAGATCTTTTGTCAGGAACCTCCTTTCCCAGAGTAGCCTGAACATCAGGTGCTTCGGTGGGCACTCGCAGTTCTGTATCCTCAATTCTTACAGGAACACTAGACATGTCAGCCCTGGGTTGAGTATCCCCAACAGGAAATGCATACCCGGTCATCATCACTGGTGGAACCAAATCTTGGTTCGTGCTCCCCACAATAAATGGTCCACGTGTTTATGGGCGATCCAGCCTTCCATCTCCACAAGGTAAGATAGAGGTTCGGCCACTGCACTTATTTCACCTGGTAACCACTTTGCTCCTTCTCCAAAGTTTTTCACATATACCGGCTCTCCCACAGTAAGTTTCTTCTCACAAGTGTCTAGTTTTCTGGCTACCCTGACTCCTTTCCACCTTCCCGTCTAAATTTGGCATTATTAAGCTCAGTCTCGTCCTGAGATTGTGTTTCAACAATAACTCCGCAGGTGCGACACCTGTTGTTCTATGAGGTATGGTCCTATAATAGAAAAGAAAGTGTGCCAGCTTCATTGCCAAGGAATCGCCAGTTGGCTTTTTCATATCTGTCTTGAATGTTCGAACTGCCATTTCACCAGTCCATTTGAGGAAGGATGGTACAGTGCATTTTTCACACAAGTGATACTGTTGAGGCTGATAAAGCAATGAAACTCAGCACTCGTAAATACCATGCTGTTATCGGAAATAACTTCTGGCAGTCCGTGAATGGCAAAACTCTGAAGTCGTTTCTCAATTCACCTCATATACGTCCAGCCATTTTGAATGGGCATCAACAATGAGCAGAAACATTGTTCCCAGGAAAGGTCCAACATAGTCAATGTGTAACCACACCCAGGGTTTACCTGGCCACTCCCATGGGTGTAATGGAGCTATCACTGGCAACTTTTGCAGTTGCTGACATTGCACACAGCGCTTTACTAAAAACTCTATTTTGCCTTCTACCCCAGGCCACCATAGGTAGCTGCATGCTATGTTCTTCATTCAGGAAATTCCTGGATGGGCACTGTGTAGCTTAAATACAGGTGTCTCCCTTCCCTTTGGAGGAACAGTCACTCATGCTCCCCACAATAAGATGCCCTTCCGGCTGATTATTTCATGTCTTCTGTTGAGGTACTGATTCATTTCGTCAGATACAGGCTCTTGTCACCAACCATACAGCACTTGTTCTCGTACTTGAGATAGGATTTTGTCCCAATTTGTCCAGTCTCTGATCTATCGAGCACATACCGGTAAGGAATCTAAGAAATTTAAAGTAAAACAAGTTCCTGTGGAACTGGGACATGCATATCACTTTCTTGTAAAGGCAAATGACTAAGAGTATTGGCGTTTGTGATTTGATTTCCAGGCCTACATATGAAAGTATATTTGTATGCTGCCAGGATTAAAGCCCATTATTGTATTCTTGCCGAGGCTATGGGTGGTATAGCCTTGTCCTCACTGAACAATCCTAGCAATAATTTGTGGTCTGAAATGATTGTAAAATAGCGGCCATGTACATACTGGTGAAATTTCTTGACACCAAAGATGATGGGCCAATACATTGTCTTTTTCTATCTGCGAGTATCCCTTTTCCGCCATTCTTGATATGTAACCCATAGGCCGGTGTGTGCCCTCGTCCATCCGATGAGAGGGCACCACTCCCGCCTCATAGGGAGAGCATCGCATGTCAGCACCAATTCTTTTGTCTGGTCATAATGCATTAATAGATTGGGCGAGTGCACCAACTGTTTCACCTTTATGAAAGCTTCTTTCTGGAGCACCTCCCAAGACCAAGGTTGGTTCTTTTTGAGTAGAGAATGCAGGGGGACCAGCACTGTAGACAAATTGGGTAAGAACCACCCAGAATAGTTGGTTATTCCGAGAAATGATTTGAGCTCGGAGGCGTTCTTTAGCACAGTTGCCTCTCTTATGGCTCTCATTTTCTCCTCAACCGGGTGGAGGTCTGGTGAATCTACCCGGTGACCCAAATAGATTACATCCCTCACCTGGAACGTGCACTTTTCTTTTTTTAAACCTACTCCAACTTGCAAGAAACATTTTAAGACTTCTGAGTTTGCCAAAGGCTCTTTTTCAATGAATCCTGTCACCAATACATTGTCTAAATAGACCACAGCCTGAGGCAGTCCCTGCATTAAGCTTTCCATTGTTCTCTGAAAGTTGGCACAAGTGGAGGAGACACCAAAAGGCATTCGTGTATATTGGTACAACCCTTTGTGGGTATTAATTGTGACAAATTCCCTGGAGATATTATCCGACTCTTGTTGATGATAAGCATGACTCATGTCAAGCTTTCTGTGCATTGTCCCTCTTGCCAGATTAGCATACAAGTCTTCGATTTTTGGAATGTAGTGCCTGTTTAATTTAGCTACTTTATTAACCATTAGTTTGTAGTCTCCACAAATTCGAATGCTTTGCTCAGGTTTAAGGAAGTGAACTATGGGTGCTGCCCGTTCTGAGAACCGAACAGGTTGTATGATGCCTGGTTTCTTTAGTCTGTTCAGTTCAATGTCAACCTTTCCCTTGCAGGACATATGGCACCAGTCTCGCCTTCATGAAGTGAGGGGTTGCTTCCTGATCCAGATGAATCTTGACCTGCAGGCCCTAGAGTTTCCCCAGTTTGTCCTTGAAGTTGGTGGTGTATTTCCTAAGTAACTCTGGTAGCCCATTTGCTCTCAATTGGAAAATTTCAGACCATTCTAACTTAACCTCCTTTAACTAATTTCACCCTAGGAGGCTTGGCCCTTCACCTGCTACCACCATCAAGGGGAGCTTTGCCGATTAGCTTCCATAATGGACAGTTACTCTGTTTATGCCTTTTACTTGAATGTCTTCACCCCTATACAGTTTGAGCTTGACCACTGTTTCTTCTGAACTTAATTGATGTTCGCTATTATTCAAATATCTGAAGGTCTGTTCCCCAATTACTGTAGTGGAAGCTCCCATATCACTTCCATTCTAACAGGTTTGCCATTTACTTTCACTGTGACAAACACTGGTTCTGTCTTTCCAACTTTCAGATTAAACAACGAGTAAATGTCTGAATTTGTTGTTTCAGACTCTTCGACATTGTAGATTTCATTGGGCTTCTTCCATGTTTACAAACCTGCTTGAATCTTTCCTTGCTTTGCCTCAATTTCTATGGCAATAGTAGCATTCAATTTTTTAAAGTGCCAATCGCTAAAAGACTGATTGTTTCCACCTCTATTAAAAATTATTCTTTGATTTCATCGCTAAGCTATTCTTCTTTATTCTTCGGCTAGCAGGGCCTGTGTCCCGCTTCTTGGCAAAGTCTTGCTTTATCAGGTTTCTTTTGGCTGAGGTTTCTCACCCAATGTGAAGGATGACATCATTTTGCGCACCCTGTATTGCTTTTGAATCCCTTTATGTGCTTTCCATGGCCAGCGCTATCTCCAGCACCTCCTTGAAATCCAGATTCACTTTGGACAATAATCTTTTCTGAATAGAGTCCTCTTTCACACCACACACTAAACAATCTCTGAGCGTGTCGTTCAGAGTCGTACCGAACTCTCAATGTTCCGTTAGCTGCTTCAAATTTACCACGTAGCATGCAATTGTGTCACCCAGGGATCTATTTCACGAGTTAAACCTGAACCTCTGCATCGTGACTGAGGGTTTGGGTTGAAAATGACCCTTCACAAGGTCAACCCATTCATCAAAATTCTTCGAATCTGGGACACTGGGTGCCATCGAACTTTGAATCAGACTGTAGGCTTTGCTCCCACAAGTACTCAAGAGGATCACTCGCCTCTTCTCTTCCCCCATAATCTCATTCACTTGAAAAAAGAACATGAGGCATTCTATGTATTGAGACAAATCATCTGTGGCAGGTTCAAAAGGATCAATTCTCCCAAATTGTGGCATTTTGAGAGGTGATAACTTTTTAATTCTACCTATAATCACTGGGCGAGTTACAGTGCCAAATTCTTTTTAACTTGATTTCTTCTGTTCAATCCTGTATTAACTCGTCACCAGTTTATTGTAGGGTGGCCGGGTTGTGCTATAGAGTTGATCTGCAGACACTTCTTGGGTAATTTATGGGTAGTTTATTTACAATATACTCAGCAACTACACATGTACTTTTACTCCAACTCTATCTCTACACTGACTACTGAGGTAGCCCCGAGATAATCTCCTATTGGTTACTACAGATCATGTGACCTTCCCTAACAAGTATTATTCTTAAAAGGTAGATTACACACTAAGTAAAACCATAATTACTGCAGGTGCCATGGAATCATACCAGCATCAAGAAGCAGTATGAAATAAAACATTTTCACACAACAAATGATTCGGGTCTGGAATGCACGGCTGGAAGTGTGGTGGAGGTAGGTTCAATCAAGGCATTCAAGGGGATACTAGATGATTATTTGAATAGAAGCAATGTGCAGGGGTACAGGAAAAAGGCAGGGCAATGGCACTAAGTCGGTGCAGACATGATGGGCCAAATGGCCTCCTTCTGCGCTGTTAAAATTCTGTGATTCTGTGAAAAAAGAAAGCTCATTCTAAATGCAAGCAGTTCAAAACTATGATTGTTTCCACCCAGTGAGCCAAACCTACTCCTGGCCCTGGTTAGAAAAGTAGATGAAGGTTCAGCAGAGATCTCCTCCAGTAAGCTCTATAGTTATAGCTGATTGGACTAAAAAAGAAGCACTTCTGCACATACATGGTGCAGAGTTATCCCCCCATCGGTAGGGGGGGGGGAGGCTGATGTTCAAGAGCGGGCGTGCCTCCAATTGGTGCCCCCGATTGGGGGTGCACTGGCGTTTTATATGGGTGGGCCAATTAAGGCCCGCCCATCGTGACGTCCGCAAGGAAGTGCTATGCATGGGCACGAAAGTACACACTCATCTCCCTGTGGCTAAGTGCTGCCTCAGGGAGATCGGCTCCACAACAAAAAAATCTTAAAAACAGAAAAATAAAATTTCCCTGACACCTCCCCTCATGGGACACTGTCACATGAGTTGGGTCACGTCCATTACTTTTAAATACACTTTTATTAAATTATTAAAAACCTTTATGAAACCTCATCCTGCCCGTGGATGAGGCTTCACGCTTTTTCTAATGCCCACCAGTGCTCCCAGCCTGCCCACCAACCACAAGTCATGCTTCTGTCAACCTACACAGAAGCTTTTTTTTTGATTAATCATGATGTGGTCCTACAGGGGGAGTGTGCATTTCCCTTACTGGGCAAACAAAGTTCGCATGAAATTTCTTGCTTGTTCATCCCTGGCTTCAAGATCTGTGGAACGCAGGAGCTCTGAAGCCTTAGTTTCTAAGACAATATTTCTTTACCATAGATGTTAAGGGTTGTTGATGGCATAATTCCACTTGGCAACAGGTACTAGGCTAAAAGAGAAATGTATTCGCCAGCAATCATCATTCTAAAAGGCACAGGAGCAGCTGCAGTGCAAGGGTTTTTTTTTAATATGACAAAGCCATCTGGAGCTTCAAACTAATCCAGGTCTCAGCTCACAATTTCACTAAAGACAAACATTTGCAGGCTACCAGGAGGTTCGAGAAACATTGGAAATATATCCCTTAAATCAGCCAACTCCTAAAATGTCAAGGTTTTTTATGCTCCAAGTAAAACACCTTTTTCAAACATGACACATTGTTCTGCACACCTTGTTTGCAGAAGGACCTTTAAAAGAATCACTTTACAGCTCATATGGCTCAACAAGAAGCCTTCCACAGAGAGAATATTATACCACTGAATATTAATACATGACCAAAAATAAAGAGGGGAAAGTCCTGGGGCTGAATGTTCTGGCTGGCTGGGGGAGGGTGGGGTGCGGTGGAGTGGAAGCAGGCATAGGCCCGATCGCCACCCGCGATGACCAAACGTGCCTGGGAGGAGGTGGCGAGCTCCCGGGACATGGCGCGGCGCACCTGGGTCCAGTGTCGCAAGCGCTTCAAAGACTTGTTGCGCTCTGGAAGGGTGAGGACCATGTTGGCGTTGGTCACTTAACCCAGCAGGTCGGCTTTTCCCTTCTGTGGCCGCCCCCCCCACCACCCCCCACTCCCTGCCTCCCTCACAAGTCTGGAGTGTAGTGACTGCATTGAATCATTGACGGCCTGTGTCCTTTTGCTGGGTGGGCCAGCAGGTATTGCCCATGCCGAGGTCACCCTGAGAGGCTGGTGAAGAGATGGGTTCTGGGCCGGAACAAGTGGTCCACTGAGGCCCACGTGACTGTTTTGGGGGCAGCCTGGAGGAGCTGCACCCAGGCGTGGTGCTTGAACTGCAGGACCAGTCCAAGTCAGGGTGATGAGATGCTGAGAGGGGAGCTTCAAAGTGGCGTGGCAACGAACCATCTGCTGCCCTCTGCACTTCACGTGCTTGCGCCTCCTTGCAATGGACGGGTATAACCGCGTGGTGTCTACTGTGATGTAGGCAGCATGTGGCCAAGTGGGGGTGTGGGGGAGCCTAGCATCTTTATGAGAGTGTTTGGCAGCAGCAGAGCAGAGCCCTGCAATGTCCCGCTCTGGTTGGGGTGGGCCGTGCGTGAAGAGAGTCCATGTACAATTTGCACAAATCAATGCCCTTCTCTCATTTTCGGGAGAAGAATGCACATAATGCTGCAGAGCGTGCAAGGACTGGCAGCGGCCAGGCACAGTTAGCCATTCTCAGCCGGTTTGAGCAGGAAGCTTTGCATTTGGAGAGGCGCCATGAGCCCAGGTCCACCGGTGTTGGTGAGGCTAAGGGGCCACAACCAGGAATATATGCCCAGCAGCGAGGTCACCATTGTTCTCCCAACTGCCATGGCAGTGCTGAATGTTCAGTGATTGAAGTTTGCAACATGGCTGGACCATTGCTTATGGAAGGATGAGCGCATAATGATCTGGGGGTCAGGGATGCACTGTCATTGTCTCCACATTAACTGATCCAATGTCCTTGTTCTTCCTTTCAGCATCAGTGGAGCAGGGCCAGGAGGAGGAGCAGCAGGGACCCCCTCTCACACCTGAGGGCCCTGAAGCCTCACCAGCGTCGCACCATCTCTGCCAGGCAGGCACCAGCGCAGATACTAGCATCTCAGTGGGAGTTAGAACATCAGCTAGTGTCCCGGGGCACAGCAGTGAGGGCGCTTCACAGTCACTGAGGGAGCTGGCAGAGACAGAGAGTGCCCATGGCACCTGCAGTCGGAGGATTCCAGGGGGACCAGGCACATACTCAGTCGGTGCCTGATGATGAGCCTCTGGGGTCGTCCGTGACGCAGCAGCTGCAGGAAATGTGGCCGAGTGTGCGGCAGCATCTGGGGGAGATACATGAGGCTATGCTTGGCATGGTCTCCGTGACGGAGGAGTCTACACAAACGATCGCCGAAGCAATGAGCCACATGTCCGTGCGCTATGCGTCCTCCATGGAGAGAGTAGCAATTCTCATGTAGAGGCTCCTCCAGGAGACCAGTCAGGGCTTCCTGGGGATGGACTCTGACCGGCAAGCCCTCACATCGGCATTGATCTCAGCTGGTCAGTGCCAGTGTGGGAGATGGCCTGGGCACTAAGTTTCCCAGCTTGGAGACCATCCATCCATGATGAGCAGGGAGGTCCAAAGCCACCTCGCATCGATGCAGCAGCTGTCTGGCATCTCTGCGGGCACCTCTCAGGGCGCTCCAAATGAGGGCGGCAGCTCCTCCGCCCCTCTGCCAGTGACCGTAGTATCCAGTGAGGCTGTGATGACTGTGGAACAGGCAGCTCCCTCCCAGGTGGGGCCAGCACAGGCTCCACTGGCCAGAGGATGTCCACCAAGGTCATCGAGCCCAACAGGACAGCAGAGTGAGCAGGCTGGCTCAGATGCCACTCCCAACGATGGGCCAGCACCAAGACATAGCACCCGGAAACGTAAACATAAGGCACGTCACTGGTGCTTTTGTGTTGGCCCGAGATAAGGTCTTTATGAATTGCTTTGAATGGGAACACCATTACCTTTTTTTTTTGCTTAAGCTTCTTTGTTTGTGATATTAAATTCAGACATGTGACCATGGCTGAGGGTGTCTCTTTTCTTCTGCAGCTGCATAGTTTCCAAAAATGTTAGGAGTGCTTTGTGAGAAATTCAGCTTTATTAACAAGGCTTTTAGTTACTGTTCATCACTTGGTAGATTTGGCACTTAGGTATCTACAGCCCAGGCTTGTCCTGGAGGTCCATCTGTGGTGTGCTAGCTGAAGGTTCATTGGATTAAAGCCTCCCTGGTATCCTGTCTCCGTGCAACGTGCCCAGGTCAGCGTCTACCCCCTCAGCATTTCCCTGTGGGTGCTCATCTTCAGACTCACTGCTGGACTCATCGTGTGCAACCGCAGCCACTGCATCGAAATCTTCATCATCCACCGCATCCCCCCTTTCCAGCGCAAGATTGTAGAGAGTGCAGCGTGCAACCACGGTCAGCAACACACAATCTGGGGAGTACTGGAGTGCGCCCCCTGAGCGGTCCAGGCATCGGAAGCGCATCTTGAGAAGACCAATGGCTCTCTCCACCACAGCCCTTGTGGTACCCTGGCTCCTATTGTACCGCTGCTCAGCTTCTGTTCTTGGATGGTGGAGAGGTGTCATGAGCCACCTTCTGAGGGGATAGCCCTTGTCACCCAGCAGCCATCCATCCAGCCGGGCTGGAGCACTGAAGAGCCCCGGCACCTGGGAGTGTCTGAGGATGTAGGTGTCGTGGGAGCTGCCTGGGTACCTTGCACAGACTTGAAGAATCAGCATCCTGTGATCACACACTATCTGCACGATCATGGAGTGGAAGCCCTTCCTGTTGGTGAAGGCACCGGGCTCACCTACTGGCGCCTTGATGGTCACATGTGTGCAGTCTATAGCACCCTGGATGCAGGGGAAGCCAGCAATGGCCGTGAAGCCTCTGGCTCACTCTGTCCGACTTGCCTGGTCCCAACAGTAGAGGATGAAGGTCAATGCATGGCTGAACAGAGCATCTGTAACCTGCTTGACACAAGTGTGGACAGCTGATTGGGAGACACCATAAAGATCACCCACTGAGCCCTGGAAGGAGCCAGAGGCATTGAAGTTGAGGGCAGCTGTGACCTTTAGAGCCACTGGCATGGGGTGTCCACCCACACAGTTAGCGGAGATCTCAGGGCCAATCATCTGACAGATATAGTTGACAGTCTCCTTTGAGAGGTGGACCCACCTTTGGCACTGCACCTCAGACATACTGAAGGAGCTGCTTTGCCGCCTGTGTACCCTGGCAGCAAGATAGTGGCATCTTCGCTTGGTCTACCTCTTGGCCTTGCACCCCTTGTGCCTGCGCCTGTCCTCCCAAAGGTGGCTCCCCTTGGAGGCTGAATGTGCATTCTTGGCCTCCTCCACCTTCTAGCCCTCCCTTCCTCCTCAGAGGAGGTGCCTCCAGTAGACAGTTCAGCTCCCATTCCCAGGCTAAGGGAAGGCTTCCAGAAACCTGCAGGCCCGGAAAAGATTCCTCACTGCAGTGTGCTGACCGCAAGGTTAAGAGTCCAGACAAAGCAGCTGGTGTGTGTTTTGAAGTATTGTAGATCACACAGGCAAGTATCAGAAACTTTGAAAAAGTCAATACTTGGGAGAGCACACTCACGACCCCACTGAGCCCTCTTATCCTGCCCATGGACGAGGTCTATACAAATGTGTCCTACCCGCCTGCCCGAAGATTGCACGGGCACCGAAAAATCGGCATGGATTAGTGAGTCAAGGGCCTTAAGCGGCCCGTTAATTAATGGCGGGTGCACAGCAGATATCATTGCGCGTCCGCCCAACGGAATAGCGCGATGGCTGGCGGTGACATCAGGACACTCGCCCGACATCACCGCGTGTCATTTTACCTGCTTACGTGTGGGGCCTACCTCCCGCACGCCAACAGGAACATTCTGCCCCTGATATTTTCATTTGTAGGATCAGGAAACAAAATATTGTGACAATTGCATTCTTAATGATTCTCTGTTAGTAAAACGTGAACGTCAGGCTCTGGATTTTGCAGTTGAACTCCATAATCTTTCTTTCTCCATGTTCCACCTGGCTGTATTTTCCAACTAAACGGTACTTCACCAGCTTTAGCTGTTATAATTACAGATGGAATCTCTGCCCACAGGCATCAAGTACCGCAAAATAATAGCGAGAGCTGTGTTACCGCATATATTATTAAAAATGGCCATCCAACGCTCCCCTGATGGCTTAATACAATTAGCTGGTGGCTGATGCATTTACAGCAGGAACGACCCAGATTCATGCTCTAGTCTGTGCCAAGTTAGCAGACTCCAGGCTAGTGCACCAGCATGTGTGAGAATGGTTAGTGAGGAAGGCAGTAGGGCTTGGCCACGCCACCCTCTTTGGTCAAGCTGCCCCTGGTGTTCAGTGTCAACGTTCACAGTTTAACTACACATATTATATGCCAGGGTGACTGGCAGTCACTGAACTGTATACCTGCAAAGAGTCAGAGTTCATTGCGGAGTGGAGCAAAGGAGTAATTGATGGAAAAAGGTAAAAAAAAAAAATGAAATTCAGGTAACAGAGACTATTATTTTCCACAGGATACCAGGGGAAGGTGGTAAGTGTTCTAAATCTACACTTCAAAATAGATTTGATGATTATCATTAAATCCTTTTGGGAGGGCAGAAAATCTTGAGGAAATGGTACTCTGTTATTTTTGGAAAAAATTTCCGATCGTTATGGATCAAAAGGGAAGTAATGCCAGATAGTAACGTTAACAAAGCGCTCAAGCTGAACTCTTTCAGTTTCTGACACCCCTGTACCTTTGAATTCGAACTGTCTTGTTATTCCCCTTTACGTTTTTTAAGGTGTCCGTGGACCAGGTACCATCGCAGCCCCCACACAAGCTGGGCAGGAGTTAACCACCCGTGAGGAGATACAGTTTGTAAAAATGATCGAAGCCGATTCAGCTATTGTGTTTGCCTCACGTTCTAACAAGTGGTGTCCTTGAATAACCCAGATGTTGCAGCCAGGAACCAGCATTCTGTCACCAAAGGACTGATGTCAATGCCTCCAGTGATGATATGGCTGATTCAGGCACCGAGGTTTATTATATTCATGGAGATAATTAAAGCCCAAAAATAATACTCCGCATCAAACTCTTCAACTTAGCCATCCAGATCCCAACTTCAGATGCAGGATGTCCAGATTGTTAAACCCAGCATTCTAATTCAGATTAATTTTGCTGATAAAAATTCTACCCTGAATCCACAATGAATTATAAATAAAATGAAAGTAGTTTTCTGGGTGGGAAAGGCCAAGTGATACAATCAGCTTTGAATGCATCCAACTGGGTTAGATCCATTATATGAAGTGCTTTCTGTTGCGCTGTTCATATTGCATTGTACATTTGGCAATGAGGAAGTGAATAACCTGCCTGTCTATTGGTGGTTGAATCCCATTTCCAAAGTCACCATGGATGCACTAGTCCCTAGTGTCAACGCTAAATCGAGTTTAATTATCCTTGAAGCAGACTTGCCCACCTCTCCCTGCCCACATCACCCTCCTACCCTCCTCAAGTCCATTGCCAAGATAAGGCAGCTGGATTTGACAATGTAACTGGTATAATTCAGCAGAGGATTCCTGTTGGAGAAAGAAACAAACAAAAGGCAATAATTTCGGAGGATAGGGAGCTGGAATGTGACAGTACATTGCCTGCTGATGCTCCCCTCTACTTGCCATGTGCTTGGTGTTTGGTGGGGAACAGGGATTGCTAGCGTTGAGATGAATCACTTTCAAAAGGGAATTCTTGGGAATAAGAACCCAACACGAAAAAAATTTGCAGGGCTACGGGGAAAGGGAGGGGGGAAAAAATGGGACTAGCTGAGTGCCTCTTGCAGATAATTGGCACGGACACAATGAGTCGAATAGCCTCCTTCTGTGATTCCTTCACTGTCCTGGAACCCCCTCCCTAACAGCACTGAGGGTGTACCTACACCACATGGACTGCAGCGGTTCAAGAGGGCAGCTCACCACCACCTCCTCAAGGACAATTAGGGATGGGCAATAAATCCTGGCCCAGCCAGCGAAGCCTGCATTCCGTGAATGAATTTAAAAAAAAAATGTAACCTTTCTACTATCCTCCGGGAACCAGCTCCTGGAAGTGCATTTTTCAGAATCCAATAAAAACGTCTTCAGCTAAAGGGAGCTATCATCTCATATAGTGGAGTCATTTTCTTCAGGAGCAAGCACTACCCTCGTTTATATTGTAGAGGCTGCCTCTAAAGACAAGTGCAACCCCTTTACTTGTATTTATCTGTCTTCAGAGGGAAGGGAGCTTTATGTGTTGAGAGAAAAGCTGCTACAATTGCCCAGAGGTCAGGGGGAAAAAAAAAGAAAAGCTTCAAGATTGCCAAATAACTAAATACCAATTCAGAGAACAGCTAAAGTGTTTGTCTCCCAACTCCAAGGTTGTGGGTTCAAGTCACGTCAGAAACTTGACCACATAATGTAAATCGACACAGTTATACGGTACTGAGGGAGAGCTGCACTGCTGTCCTTCAGGTGGAATAAAATTGAGGTCTTGTCTACCCTCTCTGGGGAGTTAAAAGGTCCTATGGCTCTGAGTTCTCCCCAGTGTCCTGCCCAATGTGTTTCGCTCAATTAAAACCAAGAGAAACCATAGATTATCTGGTCATTCCTTGTTTGTCTACAAATTGGTTGCCATGTATCTCTACACTACATCATTTCAAAAGTTCTACATTGACTATAAAGCACTTTGCAACATCCTGAGGTCACGTAAGTCGCTATAGAAATGTAAGATCTTTCTTACTCGAACTCAAGTTCTGTCGAAGGGTCATGAGGACTCGAAACATCAACTCTTTTCTTCTCCGCCGATGCTGCCAGACCTGCTGAGTTTTTCCAGGTAATTCTGTTTTTGTTTTGGATTTCCAGCATCCGCAGTTTTTTTGTTTTTATCTCTGTGTTTAATTGACTGCCACTGCTCTTCAAGAAATGCCTACCTCCTTGAAGAAGTTCTGTTCCTCTCTGCGACAAGATTTCCGTATCTCTCTGTTGCCTTGCTCACCTTCCTTGCTTTCCATTTCCCTCCTGGTGTTCGACAAGGTATTTACTGATCTGCTTCGATCACTGCTTGTTTGTCCCTACAACCACACCCCACCCCCCCACCCCTCTCTCTCTCTATCTCTCCACCCCCACACACACACCTTAAACCAGCTTATATTTCACTTTCTTGGACTCGAACTCAAGTTCTGTCGAAGGGTCATGAGGACTCAAAACGTCAACTCTTTTCTTCTCCGCCGATGCTGCCAGACCTGCTGAGTTTTTCCAGGTAATTCTGTTTTTGTTTTGGATTTCCAGCATCCGCAGTTTTTTTGTTTTTAGGTCTTTCTTTCTTACTGTTTGAAAATTGCAATCTCTGATCCGTAGAAAGCAGGCACTCAAAGGTGCAGTGGATTATGTATGGGCCTTTCACCTCTCTCCTGTCCACTGGCTGTAAGGGTTGTGTGAATCCGAGAATTCTCAGTTCATTTTCTGGTGGACCCACTAAACAAAGGTGTGGAGAAGAGTTGGAGGCGGTGGTGTGGGGGTGGCGGAGGTGATAAAAGACCATGCAGGTTGCAGTAGATGGATTCCCTTCAGTGGCTGGTCCCAAATCATATTTGAAGCAAAGTATAAATAGACTCTTACAGCACAGAAGGAGGCCATTTGGCCCATCACCCCTCTTAATGCTGTCCAATGTAGTTCCACACTTTAGCTTTCACCCAATAGCCCTGTAAGTTAGTCCTCCTGAAGTACAAGCCCAATCATTTCCTATGGAATCTGATTCCACTATTTTTTTTTTAGTTAATGCTCTCCCAATCCTAACAACCCTCTGGGTGAAGAAAATTCTCATTTCCTCTCTCATTCTTTTGACAATTGTTTTAAATCCAGTGCCTCTGATTTTTGGTGCACTGGTCAGAAGAAATAGATTTCCCCCTACTTGTTCGATTAAAATCGTTCAATTTTGAATACCTCTGATAGAGCAGAGAGATCCAAGGGAGATCCAAGGCAAATAATCCCAGATTCTCCAGTCTCTCCGCATAACTGAACTCCCTTGTCCCTGATATAGTCCTGATAAATCTCTTCTGTGCACTCTCCAAGACTTTGACATCCTTTCACAAGTAAGGTGTTGAGAACTATCCACAATTCTTTCCAGATGAGGCCTAACCAGAGATTTGTAAAGGCTGAGCATGAATTCCTTGATTTTGTATTTAATGTCCCTATTTGCAAGACCAAGTATCCCATACGCTTTCTTAATGGCCTTCTCAACTTGCCTCGTCGTTTCAAAGATTTGTGAATGTGCACCCCCAGGTCCCTGTCCTTGTAACATAGTATCATTTAGATTATATCGCCTCTTCATGGAGTTTTTTTTTAATTTATTCATTCACGGGATGTGGGCTTTGCCAGCTAGCCCAGCAATTATTGCCCCTCCCAAATGGTTTCTCCGAAACTGCATCACTTCATTCACTAAACTGCACCTACCATGTGTCTGCCAATTTATCCAGCCTGGTTATGTCCTCCCAAAGTCTATCGTGCTCACCATTTACTATGTTGTTGGGTTTTGCATCATCCTTAAATTTTGGAATTGTACTCTCTTTGCTTTTCTTATGTATATAAATGACCCGAGTTGAGTAATGGTCCTGATACCAGCCCCCCCGGGGGACCCCACTGCATATTTCTCTCCAGCCAGAAAGCATCTGTTCACCAATTACTCTCTGGTTGCCATCCCTTAAGCCAATTTTGTACCCAAGTTACAACTGCCCCTTTAATGCCATATGCTTCTATTTTCCAAATAAGTGTGTTCTGAGTTATTTTACCAAATACCTTTTGAAAATCCATAGATACACAGTATCTACTGCACTACCTTAATCAATGCCCTCCGTTACTTAACACAATCAGATTAGTCAGTCACAATTTGCCTGATATAAATCTTTACTGGTTGTCATGCTTCTCCAAGTAGGAATTAATTCTGTCCTTGGCAATTGTTTCTAGTAGCATTCCCACCATTGGCATTAGCATGTAGTTACTCAGTTCATCATTCTCCCCTTTTCTGAATGGGGGTGGGAGGGTAACATTTGCAATCATCCAGCCCTCTGGGACCATCCCAATATCCCAAGAGGATTGAAAGGTTGTGGTCAGAGATTCTGCTATCTCCATCCAAGCTACTCTGAACAACCTTCCCCATCTGGATTATGCTATTGGCTGATTGATACCAACCAACTTTGTACCCCCCCATTCTAACTATTTTCATCGTATCCAAAGTCTTACTCCTCCTCCTCTACTCTAACATTAATTTCATCCTGTTCCTTTGCGAAGACAGATGCAAAGTACTCAGGTGTCTCAATCATGTCCTGGCCTTCAATGAGAAGATTTCCTTTTATGACCCTAATCAGCCTCACCATTCCTTTAATCGTCCTGTTAAAATGCTTTTAAAAGATGGTTGGATTTCCTTTTATGTTATACAGGGGGAGGAATTTTATTCTTCTTCAGATCACGCTCTATTTGGTTTGTGAGCACTTGGTGCCAGCCCTGGATGCTGAAAATGGGGAAAAAAAAGCGTTCCAGTTCCCAGAACTATTATCCATCACACTGATGAGCATAAGAAATTCACAAAAGAGAAAAAGTCTTCAAAATGCACCACATGCCAAGCAAGTGCTGAATGTGGTGAACAACATGACAATGGCAGCACAGAGAATCTGCTAAAAGAACTCATCTGGTAAATAAGCCATCCCACTGTGACAATCATGATATTTTCAAAACTATTATAATTTTAATGGTGTTACATCTCTAAAGTAAAAAGCATGGATGTTAAATGTTTACATAACTCCAGAGCTTTTGCCCGAGATGATAAGACCCAGAGGGAAGGCTGCATGAATCACTACAAGCAGTGCAAATTAGTTTTCTGTATGCAATGAGGCTTTTGGGCAGTGTGTATATGTGTGTGTGTGTGTGTGTGGGGGGGGGGGGGGGGGGGGTGGTGGTGTCGGGGTGGTGGGGGGGGGGGGGGGGGGGGGGGGGGGCTGCGGCGATGGTGGTGGAACGAGGACAAGTGAAGGCACAAGAGCACTTTGTGCTCCGAAGCATTCAGCATTTTGCATGTATTACTCTGCAGCCATTACCAATAACATTAAAGACAAGAAAAGTATGTGTGTGTGTCTGGAATCCTACCCTGGTCAATGTTTGAATGCTCCCTCTGAGCACTTGTGAAAGTCGATCTTTCTAAAGGTGGCAGTGGTGCGGTTCCTGGCCAATAAGACCTGTAAAGAACCTTTACAACCCGAGGAATTCAAAAAAGAGGGCAAAGGCACTTGTCCCCATTTACATTGCAGTGCTGCAGTCAGTGTCAGATCCAATTGTGAATGACAGCGACAGTCCTTCTGACAGCACGATCATCCTGCTACTGCTACCAAATGTGAAGTGTTTCCACCCAGCAACAAAAAACCTTTCACACTGCCTAGAACCAAGAAGACCCAACACTCATCCTATTTAATTCAAGCCCATGATACACTTTTTCATAGCTTGCAAACATCTCCCCCATCTAGAAAGGAAGAACAAAAGCCAGAAAAGAAAGAGAACTGTCCAAAACCAACCACACATAAGTAGTAAAATCAGAGAAAAAAAAAAATGGGAACACAGGTCATTCAGCCTCTGGGGGGAGAGAGCAGACTGGTCTTAGGTTCATGTTGCAACTCAGGCCCAAAACTGTCTGTTTCCTCACTGATGCATTTTCGGCTTTGCTTTCCAGCAAATTTCCAGCACATGCAGTTTTTAAAACATCACCTTGTCACTCAGTGGTGCTTCTCTCGACTTTATGTCAAAAGCTTGTGGACATAATTTCCACTCCAGAGACACAAGCACAAAATTTAGGGCTGACACCACCATGTAGTACCCGGGGCGTGCTGCACTGTTGCAGGCACAGTCTCTGATACAGGATTTTTCAGCCGGCGTGCCGGGGCGGGCCTGACAGACACAGCGCGTAAAATGACGTCGGGCTTGCTTCCAGACGTCATTGCGCTGTCTCACGATGTTCCATTTGACGGGCGCGCACCAGAATCAGCTGTGTGCCCGGCAATCACTGAAAGGCCTATTAAGGCCATTAACTAGGCAATTAATTTCAAGTTTACGCTGCCCGTCTAACCTTTACGTTTTTTAGGAAACTTCATCCACGAGCGGGATGAGGTTTCCTAAAGCTTTGCCAAATGAACTAAAAGTAAGTTTTTCAGAAAAGGAAAAACGCATCCCGTCTCATGTGACACAGTCACATGAGGGGACGTTTCAATAATTTTTTGTGACATTCGTTAACGTTTTTCAAAAGCGCTTCAATCTCCGAGGCAGCTCCGTGACCGCTCCCGGAAAAAGTCTGGCCCAGGTGTTTGTAAAAGATCCCATGACACTCGTTCCCACATATGTGTCAGGGTTCGTTATTTCAGAATAGTGTTGGTGGTTTGCTTTCCCCCAGCTACCACCACCCCACCCCCACCCCCACCTGGGCGTTCTGACCAATATTTAACTCTCAACCAACATCAAAACAGATTACCAGGTCATTACAACATTACAGCTTGTGGGATCTTGCTGTGTGCAAATTGGCTGCCTCATTTCCTACATTATAACAGTGACTACACTTCAACAGCACTACACTGACTGTAATGTGTTTTGGCTCATCCTGAGAGCATCGAATGGTCCAGCACAGAAAGGAGCCATTCAACACATTCCCATTATGTAAACGCAGGTCCTTACTTTGTAAAGGAACAGTAAGCAGCTCCGAGCTTGTTTTCTCTCTCCGGGTGAGCAGACAGGGCATAATGGAAACAACTGACACACGGCAGAGTTGCTATGAGCGGTTGAAGTTGTCTCAATAACATGTGCATTTACAACCTTCTATCTGTAGGTTTCACTCTTCCCCTTCCTCTTTCCATTACCTTTCCAGTTTTCTTCAACCTGATGAAGCACAAGCCGTGGAATTGCATCCATGGTCAGCTGGAAGGAGCGAGGTGGTGGATGCAGTTAAAGTAATGAAACTATCATAGTAATTATGAAAATAAACAAGCTGCATGATGAGGCAATGGGTTTGGGCAGATGAACAGAAGTTGACAAAATTCTGTGCTGCTGTTAGACTCGCATATTATACATCATCTCTGCCCAAAGGCAGGTCCTTGGCAATTTTTCACCAAATCACAGCAAAGTGCCATGATTTTTATTATGGGCAGGACAAGGAGGCAGGCCCCGAGTCTACCTCATCTGTTCTACCTTATCTGTTCTGTGGAAGGGTCATGAGGACTCGAAACATCAACTCTTTTCTTCTCCGCCGATGCGGCCAGACCTGCTGAGTTTTTCTAGCTAATTCTGTTTTTGTTCCCGAGTCTACCTCAGCTGGGACAGGGATTGAACCCAGAGTGTAAGGAAGATATAATAATTCTCATTGTAAAATAGTGGTATATGCATCTGTTTGTGTGTGTGTGTGTGAGAGACTTAATTGGATGTGAGGCTTGATTGGATAAAAAGCAGCTTTTTTAATGTAAAAATGGTGAACACGGGGGAAGTTTAGGGTGCAAGGTGTAAACAGACATTTGCGTTTTTAAATAAATCAGACTAGATTGGTAGGCATTTTTAAGATCTAATGAGTGTGAAAAGCTTTCAGCATTCATGCCTCAAGCTGTTGTTTGCAAAGAACTGAAGTTAAGAAAACCCACTTTGAATTTGACTGGTTCAGGGTGTTGTGTCTCACCCTGCCTGGGTCTGTTAAAATCTATGAGTCTTATTTTTGCCTTAATGAAAGTGTAACTAGAAGTCAGATTAAGTAGGGGATTTAGAATTTATCACAGCAATAATTTGTAGATCTATGTATGTGTTTAAAATCATTTCTCTTATTAATAAATGCTTAATCTAGTCTTGTAAAAACTTGTAAGACTTGGTGGTCTTACTACTGAATTCAAGGCCCGCATCTCGAAATTTAAACAAATTATGAAACGAGTTGTGGCAGTTGTTTCAAGTTTCCCTTTGGCATTTGAACAACTCAGCATTTACCATCGGCTGCGCCATAAGAAGAGCTGTTGGCACTAACCTGATCCATGTGCTAGCCATCTAGCCAACTGAGCTAACCAGCCCCCATGTTATGCATATTAGACAAAAATCAAGAACAGTTACTGCATACTTTTATAATTCACCCTCAAACATGGACAGTAATAGATCTTGCACATCTGTGGTCCCCAGATCAGGCATTAAGTGTTCTTTCCCACCCAATCCAGTCAAGTTTTCTTTTCAGGCTGACCTCTAAGACCTCACTCGAGTGGGCACTTTTCAGATCTGAACCATGACAGTGAGTATTTAGTATTTGGAATTTAGACGAATGAGAGGTGATCTCATTGAAACGTGCAAGATCGACAAGGCAGACACTGAAGAGGTTGTTTCCACTGGCTGGGGAAACTAAAACATGGGGTCACAGTCTCAGACTGGGTCAAAATCCCTCAACTCCCTACCAAAGAGCACTGTTCTTACAGCAGCTCAAGAAGGTAGTTCACCACCACCTTCGAGGGCAATCAGGGATAGGCAATAAACACTGGCCTAGACAGCAATGCTCAAACCCCGTGAAAGAGTTCTTTTTAAAAAGTCACTCATTTAGGACTGAGGGGAAGAGAACTAAACTTCTTCACTCAGAGGGTTGAGGATGTTTGGAATTCTCTACCCCAGAAGGTTGTGGATGCTCCATCATTGAACGTATTTAAGGCTTAGGTAGACAGATCTTTGGTCTCTCAGGCAATCAAAGGGATATGGGGAGACGGCCGTAAGAGTTGAAGCCCAGGATGAGCCGTGATCGTATTGAATGGTGGAGCAGGCTCGAGGGCTATATGGTCTACTCCTGATCCCATTTATGTTCATGGATGATGACTTTCAGCAGAAGTCACTGGATAATAACCTGGAACAGCCTGGCCAATTTCACTCCCCAACTTAGAGGCAGTGAGGTCTGTTGTAGCCCCCTCTCCACTCGCCTCTACCAAGATCAAAGTCCACACAGACCAGGCATTCGACATAGAATCTTCCCTCAACTAGTCACTAGATAACTCCACGTGAGACATCGGGAGGATCCAGATTCGGCTTTTAATAATATAGATGGGTTATAGAAATCTGCTGCAACATCTCTTTGACAACTATTGGATTTGAGAACGAGAAACTGAATATAAAAAGGAGACAAAATATAGAAAGCTTTGTCTGCTGAAGTGTGCAGTTGGTCACTTTTTGCCCGGGTTATGCTGACAATTTGTTAAGACAGGTGATATTTGATATTTCTGGGGTTTCCTCCCTTGCCTACTCTGATCTGGTTGCTTTTCAGACTTGAGGTTGCTAATTACAGGTGCCAAATCAATAAAAGGGACCTTTTTGTCTCCTGGAGCTGGAATAAAACTATGCCACTCATTTTACATAGCCAGACAGAAATTTACATAGAATTTACAGTACAGAAACAGGCCATTCAGCCCAACAAATCTATGCTCCACACAAGCCTCCTCCCACTCTACTAATATATTTACCCCATCATTTTCTCCCTCATGTACTTACCTTGACTCCCCTTATATCAATGTTATTCACCTGCACTACTCCATGTGGTAGCAAATTCCATATTCTAACCATCCTCTGGGTAAAGAAGTTTATTTAAAATGACAAGAAGAAGGAAGAGCACACTTTGAACAGAGGACCACAGGCAAAGAGCGGCACAGTTACTCTTTATGTCATCAAATCTCCCTTTAGCATAATTTATACCGTGCTTTAAGAAGCAAGAAAACCATGGAGAGTTTCACCTAATGAAGTGGTATCCCCAAAACGCACAGAAATGATGGAAGGTGCAGCCGGCTGTTGCACATAAAGACGTCAAATGGATACAACACACTTAGCAAGCTAGAGCTACAATGCAAAGGATTAAAACAGTGCTAACTCCCTTTAAACAGGATCCACTTCATTCATCTTGGCGACTTCAATAAATGTACATTGACATAGAACATATTTGCATTTCAGTCAATGAATCCAAAGCAGCCCATTTCTAATCAGCGATCATAAGTACATGGGTCCATGCACATCATTTCAGGGAATTAAGCAGACCTTGCAGGTTCAGAAAAATTCTGTAGTAACAGTGCCATGACTTGACAGCTACCACCTACCCCCTCCCCCAACCCCCAAGCTTAGACTATACAGTGATTGTGTTGCAGACAGAATGCAATGTTCTCCACTCCCACAGCAGTCACACATGCCAAGCCATTCTTTTGAGGAAATTCATGTTAACAGTAGCAATGCTCTTTGTAGAACTCCTGAAGGAAAATTAGAGGGGTGGGGAAGAAAGGGGAAGATCAAATTACAGTCTCTTCTACTAATGCATACCATGCTGCCAAATCACAGTTTTCCATTTCTTGTGGGCACACAAACATCAATTGGAGGGCAACTGAGATGCCTGGAACAACGATTTGTTCTAAAATATTGATCATGATGTCTATAAAAAAAAGTGCACTCACAGGTTCAGTACTGTGTGCATATTTTGTTAACGTTATCATCTATTTCACTGTGTTTTGATAGCTCCCTATAGTATTCAATTGTTTGGCGTTTGATTATGTGCGGCTGTTAACTGTCTCTGTTCAGTGTGCTGTTAGACAACCTAGGTGTGGTTACAGGGAAAGATAAATTAATCCGAAAGCAAACAGCTGAAAGCTTGTGACTGCAGACATTGAAAAGCACTGTAAATAAAGTACCTGTTCAAATAGAAACTGGTGTTATCTCTGCATATCTGAGGCATAAAACACAACACTTCTATCTTACTTAAGTTTTATTTTATTTGTTTCCCCCACCTCTTCTTGACGGTTCTTGGACTGTACACAATCCTTCGGTTGAGAGAGGGACTGTGACGCCTGCTTCCACTCTTCTGCCCATTGGGTTGCCTTTCCCCAAGATCTGGGTGGAAATGGAAAGGGCATTAACTTTAGGAATCTGTGGTTCTGTGGGAGGACTCTCTCCTCAGAGACTGGAGATCATGTGGTCGTGAGCCACTGGAGACTTTGAGCACATAATCTAAGCTGGCTTTCAGTGCAGCACTGAGGAAATGTTGCACTGCCAGAGATGCTGTCTTCAGTTGAGATACGAAGCCAATTTCCTGTCCACCTTCTCAAGTATGCACCAAATCAGCAAAGAGCAAGCAGTTTGGCTCATCATCTTGATCAACAGTTATCCTTCAACCATAACTGATCATCTGGTCATTGCCGTTTGTGTGATCTCACTGAGAACAAATTGGCTGCGAAGCACTTTTGACATCTGAAGGCCAAGAAAAGGAGTTAGATAAATGCAGCTTCTCTTTTTTTCCAAATATTGCTATTCTCCCACACTTATCTTTGTAATATGCAGCCAATCTCCCTAATAACTGGAGATATTGCAAGGATTTTAGTGGGGGGTCCCGGGTGAAAAACAGGGGGAGGTGCATGGGGCAAGCTGTGCTCCAGGCTGTCCCTGTCATTTGAATGAGTGCACACATGTATAGAACTGATGTCTTCATCACTAGAGGACAGAATAGGGCGGTGTCTAGGCAACAACAAAGCTTCCTCCTGAGAGCCCAAGCATCACAGAAAGCAGTCATCGGCAATTCAATCCACTCCACTTGATATCAGGAAATGGCTGGAAGCATTAGATACTGCTAAGGGTATGGGTCCTGACAACATCCCAGCTGTTGTACTGAAAACTTGTGCTCCAGAACTAGCCTTGCCCCTCACCACTAGTCGGAGTCATTCCTAGTGCAATGGAAGATGTTTGTGGTTGTTGGATGTCAATCATCTCCGCCCCAGGAGTGCAGGAGTTCCTCAAGGTAGTGTCCTAAGCCCAAACATCTTCAGCTGATTAATCAATAGCCATCGCTCCATCATAAAGATCAGAGGTGGGACATTTGCAGATTACTGAACAACGTTCAGCACCATTCACGACTCCTCAGATGCCAAAGCAGTTTATGTCCCTATGCAGCAAGACCTGGACAACATTGAGGCTTAGGCTGATAAGTGGCAACTAACATGCATACCACACAAGTGCCAGGCAATGACCATCTCCAACAAGAGAGAACCACCACCCCTTGACATTCAGTGGCATTACCATCATTGAATCCACCATTGCTCAGAAACTGAACAGGACTAGCCATATAAATACTGTGGCTACAAGAGCAGGTCAAAGGCTGGGAACCCTGTGGCACAGAACTCACCTCCCAACTCCCCAAAGCCTGACCACCATCTACAAGGCACAAGTCAGGAGTGTGATGAAATAGTTTTGACTTGCCTGGATGAGTGCAATTCTATCAACACCCGATGCTTGACACAATCCAGGGCAAAGCAGCCCACTTGATTGGCACTCCATCCACCAACTTAAGCGCTCACTCCCTCCATCATCGATACACAGTGGCTGTGTGTGCCATCTAAAAGCCATACTGCAGCAAATTACCAAGGCTCCTGAGACAGCACCTTCCAAACCTCTGACCTCTACCACCTAGAAGGACAAGGGCAGCAAATGCAGAGGAACACCACCACTTGCAAGGTCCCTCCAAGCCACACACCACCCTGACTTGGAACTATAACGCTGTTCCTTTGACTCACTGTCAATCGTGGAACTTCTTCCCTAACAGCATTGTGGGTGTACCTAAACCAGATCAACCGCAGCAGTTCAAGGCAGCAGCTCAACACTACCTTCTCAAGGGCAATTAAACCTGGTCAACAAATGCTGGCCAAGCCAGTAACAGTCATATCCCAATAAATAATAAAATAAATTGTCACACATGGACTGGCTCCAAGGACAGTGAACTTATAAAATAAAAAATTAGGAGAAAGGGACTCTGCTGGGCTTTCAGTCTCAAAAAAAAATCAGTGGATTGATTTGGATGTGGTCACTGCTTATGGGAGACCTGAGTAGTGAGAACTGGTAGCTAAAATCCAGTCGTGAAACAATTTGTGGCTCGGCTACCTGAAGGTGATGTGTCATCAGCACCACATGGCTTGCTTCTACAATGATGCAATTCTGGCTAACGATGAAAGTGAGCAAGGCCAAATGTGGGATGTTTCCCTCACACCCTCCCACATAAATGGAAATTCTCCACAAACTTACTCTTCTCTACTCCAATTACCTGGTGATGCCTCATTCTGTGATGTGGTTTCACAAGTGTTCACCATACCTCAACTAAAGAGTGTCACAATGACAGGAAGTGATGGCTGAGTGAGATCTACCTATAACTTGACTAGCGAACCAAAAACATATTGAGCTGTTTAAAGAGGACTTGTATTAAAAAAAATACAAGAAAATAAACTGACCAAAGATGGATATCAGTAGTCACCTGATGCTAGTATTGTAAGTGACCACTTTGCTGGCAAGTTCCTCTATGGATTGCACTACAGACCTGCTCTGAGGTGTAGGGAATTTCACAGTTGTGGGGGTGTCAAGGTCCATGTCAAACAGGGACTTTTCAAAGGAAGGCATTAAAAATGCAAGTTCTAGCGTTTCAACCCACTGCCATTCTGTGAAGACAATGGGAACTGCTACCCAACAAGTTACGCATCACCAGACACTCAAAATGCCCTGTGGAGGATGAAATAGCCCCATACCCTGCTGGTTTCTATTATCTCAAAATACCGTCAAAAAGTTTCTGAGATTACTAAGCCTAAAACAATGACTGCAAGACGGGTTGATCAAATACCTCCCTGGGAATATACAAACAGGAGGTTTAAGAACTGATTTGGCAAAACCAAAAAAGGGAGAAATATCATCAAAGTCACCTGGAAAAGAACTGCTGAAAAAAGCAGCGAGGAATCTCTCTTGCTCTCTGAAGCTAAGAGTATCTCTAGCAAACTGCAGTACTTGAACTTCAATTCAACTCCAGGATTTTAAAGGAAATGATTTCATCTCAAACGGCCACAACTTTCGACAAACTACGCCTCATGCACAAAGCAAGAGGCCTTCTGACTTTTGTTTGGACTTTACCTTTCTGTTTCCCCCACCCCCTTTCTGTTTCCCCCTTCCTTTTTTTTCCAATAAATTATTAAGATTTTCCTTTTCCCACCTATTTCCATTATTTAAAAAAAAACCCACTAGAGCTATACCTTGAGTGCCCTACCATCCATTCTTAATTAGCACATTCGTTTAGATAATATCACCAACTTTAACACCTATGTGTTCTATTGTACTATTGTCGTTGACATCTTTTGATGATCTGCTTCTATCACTGCTTGTTTGTCCCTACAACCACACCCCCCCCTCCACCTCTCTCTATCTCTCCGCCCCCCACACACACACCTTAAACCAGCTTATATTTCAACTCTTTCTTGGACTTGAACTCAAGTTCTGTCGAAGGGTCATGAGGACTTGAAACGTCAACTCTTTTCTTCTCCGCCGATGCTGCCAGACCTGCTGAGTTTTTCCAGGTAATTCTGTTTTTTTTAACCTTCTCAATCCTGACATTTGTGTTGTCACGTTGTTTATTTTTTTTCCCTGCTGTGGTGCGATCCGAACCAGAGCATTACCCCAGGTCTCTGGATTACCAGTCCAGTGACAATGCCACTATGCCACCATCTACCCTTAAATTTAAGCACAGAGAGCTTAGGTTTAGCAATAGCCTCCAATCTCTGGTGTGCTAAAAGTCCATAATAGATGTCTATCTCATCCATTAACGCTGAGGCATGTCGTACATTTTCAAAGTAAGTAATGATGTTATGTCACTGAAACAGTAGTCGAAACATCAGTAGAGGAATTTGTCTGGAGACAAGTGTAGATAAATGCAATTCACCTAATTACTATATTGTCAATTGTAGTCAAGCATGAACATCCTTTTGCTATGCTATCTGCCGATGCAAACTGCTCACTACAGGGAGCGAGAAGTAATTTGTCAAAGCCGAGCAGCTCATGCAATTGAAAAGGCCATGATTGGTTTGGTTAAAATTTCACCATTTTAATTTCCTTGGCAGAGGCAACTCTTACTGGTTGAGTTCAAAAATGAAATTCTATTTTCGATGCACCTTAGGTACATTTGCTGTAACTACTATAGAGCAATTTATAGTTGAGATCAAACTCCTTTACATCTGCTCACTGGTTTCTAGCTCTTATGTTAGCTCATACCATGCACCTTATTCCAAATATTCAAGTTCTATGTTATTTCTACATACAATATATTTTTAATTCTTCACATAGTGTTAATTAATATGTTCCTTTTTAGAACAGATGAATCTGACAATTTAGTCTTGGGCAGAGTAAAAAGGTTCCACATTGGCGTTCAAGGACAGAATTGCCTGTGACTCTTTCTAGAGCGAGACTGCCAACTGCTCAAAGGTTAAGATTATGTCAATTGTTATGACCAGTTGAGGAGGAATGAACTGGCCCCCCTTTAATTTATGGTGGAATTTGAATTCAATAAATATCTGGACTTAAAAGTTTAATGATGACCATGAAACCATTGTTGTGAAAATTCATCTGGTTCACTAATGTCCTTTAGGGAAGGAAATCTGCTGTCCTCATCTGGTCTGGCCTACATGTGACTCCAGACCCCACAGTAATGTGGTTGACTCTTAAAAATGCCCTCTGAACGAGGCCAATTAGGGATGGGCAATAAAGATGCCCACATCCCACAAACATTTTTTTAAATCAAGCAATCCTCTTTTAAATAAAAACTTTTATTATATTATATGGAATTTTTTTGATCTCACAGCATCAGCTTTGAAACAGAGCAACAAAACCAGGTCCCATCTTCGTGGCTACGTGGAATACAATGCCATTAATCCATATCACAAGATATTTAATTTTGCCATTAGTCTCACCTAATGGCAAAAATCAATTACTACAACATTCCCACTCTTGTTATGAATATGCCAACTGTAATAACACAATAAAACAGTTATTGCTTGCACAAGAGAAGGACCAGGTGCAACTTTCTTCATGCGCAAGTGATGTGATGAAGTGTTCTGATGAAAGGTCATCGACCTGAAATGTTAACAGCCTGTTTCTCTCTTTACAGAGGCTGCTGAGACCCGAGTATTTCCAACATTTTCTGTTTTTATGGCAGGTGTTGGTGACCTTACTGGCTGTTGATTTTAATAGGCTGAGGCTATGATAACTTAGCTGTGCAACTGATCCAGAAGGGGGGGCGGGGGGGGGGGGGGGGGCGAGGGGAGGAGGAGGGGGAGGGGGAGGGGGTGGATAGGTTGAAAAAGCAGTAACGCCTCCCGAAATTAGGGAGCGGCGGAAACACTGGTTGAAATTCCTGTGAGCCATAATCCCCTGGGATTTCCAATGTCCAGCAGAAGAGCAATGGGGTCGTAGGATGAGTGTGTCCCTCTGTCTGCCTAGGGCATCATATACAAGCACCTTTATTGATACCCTCAATCACATCTATTGGTCTGCATCGAATTATTGATTAATTATGATCTAGGGAGAAGGGGGCAATTTGGCTACACGTACACCTGGTGAAGCTTGGCCTAAATAGCCAAGTGGTTATGGTACTGGGTTTGTAACCCCGAGATCAAGAATTCAAATCTCTCAATGGCAAACAATGTAACTTCATCTGAAACAGATGGAAACGGGTTTGTACTTGAAAGAGTTATAAAGAGACACTTGCCACGACTAGTGGGTACCACGGAGGCTGGAGTGAATCATCAGCCCCAGGAACAACATTTTTAAAAGATTATCAAGAGTTCAAATCTCACAATGGCAAACTATGAAACAATATAACTTCATCTGAAACAGATGGAAACGGGTTTGTACTCGAAAGAGTTACACCCGGTGATTTAATTCCTATTCTACGCACACTGGCCTTTTATTGGCTATCAGTATTTTATCCCAATCCGCTGGACTTTACGGCTCTCAGTAGACACTCGCCCTGAACAGAAAAAGTGAAAACTGCCAAAAGCAGTTAGACAGAAATGTCCGTGCGTGTGTTTGAAAAAGAAAACGGGATTTTTTTTTTGTTGTTGTTGTTGTTTTACAGCGTTGCGAGTGATAATAAATCGCCCTCGCCCTCCCGAGAGACATACACAAATAAAAACTTCAAGTGAGCTCTGTAAAGGGCACGGTTTCTGGATGGGAGATGGAGTGCGCTTTCTCTGGCGGAATTTTATCCAAACGGGAGGCGGCTCGGTTAGTAGAACCTGCTTTATCACTGCACGAACCGGGGGGGGGTGGGGAGGGGGGCGGGGGTGAGGGAGGGATGGAGGGGAGGGGTGGAATATCGCCCTGTGCCCCACTGCAGAACAACAGAATATCCATTCAATGTTGAGCCGCCTCACACTGAAGCTACTCGATATTAACTCTTTCCCCGCCCCAAATTGGAAAAGTAAGATGGACAGGGACACTGTTTGCCATGTTAAAAAAGGGGAAGATTGGATGGAATTCAACCACCTGTTCAGACGGTGATTTCTGCTCCTGCCCCATGGCTGAAGTGAATGAACAGAATGCAGCAATGGTCAGAAGAAGGAATAAAGGCTTTCATTAAGCAAGTAAATATGAAGAGCAAGGAGGGCGCGGGTTCAATAGCGTGTTTTTTTTTTTTACTTTAAATGTAAACAGGGATTATGGCAAAATGTATAAGCTATGTATTATCCAGCCGCTGCCAATTCTAAAACAAGACTGCCCCTTTCCGTCAACTCGGACACACTAACCGTTACTGGTCCAGTAATCTTACTAACCCTCCTCCTCCTCCCCACCGTGGCTGCAGTATCGCTTCTACCGAGTTTAAGTCCAGTGGGTTCCATTCCGCATTTATTCGCTGCTATTAAAAATTAAAGCTAAGGTCCGTTGAAAAATAAGCCCAGCAGCAGGCGGCTTGGTGAGTGTCAGACGGTGGGAGTGCTTCCCTGCACAGGATGAGTTAGGAAGTGGTTATGAATCGATGGCAAGTTTAAAAAATACCGACCCATCGGCCTCATCTTCTCTGAGACCCCAGAATCCTTAACCCCAGTTATGGCAGGGCGGGGGTGGGGTGGATTTGAGTCCCACACAGACACAACAGCACCAAGTTCCAAGCCATTGCTGATCTGGTGTCACACAATTGGAGGGCATTTATTACACGCCTGCGAACAGAAGGACACACTGCTGTCGGACAACTTGGCTTCGGAATCACCCCCGGGGGTCTTAATACTTGCCCAGGATCTTGCAACAAGCTCCTGATCCTAAAACTGGGCCTGATAACAAAGCTCATTCATCGCATGCCGCCAAACATCAGTACGTTCAACACAAAAACATCCCATTGTGGTTCCAGCTTGGCTCATCTCCATTCCAATAACTCGTGGCGTTTTTTTTTTCTCTTTTTGTAGATTGGGGGGGGGGGGGGGGGGTTGCCCCAAGGGACACACTTGACACTGGGGCCTGTGGAGAAAGTAACCCGCCTTCTAAACCGAGAACCCACGCCTTACAGGAGTTTCGCTACCAGATTGGGAAAGTGATCGCGTCGCCGTCACTCCCTCAGTATTCCGAGTTTGGGAGGAGGAGGGGGGGTGGGGGGAGTCAACAACCCGATTTCAACCCATTGAAGATTTCTAAACTGAACCCAACTCAAAAAAAAAAGACTCGTGCAAAGAGGTTGGGGTCCAGTTTTAATCTCATCCCAGATATAAATGACGCCGAGACATCTTTCCAGTGGGGTTACAAAAATTAAAAAAAGTTAAACTGACCGATTAGCCCCGAGTTTACCGAAGGAGCGCCGCATTCACGAGCCTCGTGAAAATAATGGGAGGCTGGTGTTAATCAGGGGCCGCACAACAGACTGGTGTCAGGTTAGAACTCGGGCAATAAAAGGGAGGGTAGCAACTTGGATACGAAATTGGCTGAGCGACTGTAGCGGGGAAGGGACTGGAGGAAGGTTGGCAGTGCAACTCCCCCACGGATCGGTACCAGGGAACTCCGCTCTTCCCGAAATACATCGATGACCTCGACCTGCACAGGGCGCAATTTCAACATTTACAGATGATGTGAAACTCGGGAGCATTGCGAACCGCGAGGAGGAGAGTGTAGAACTTCAGCAGGACATAGACAGGCTGGTGGGATAGGTGGGCAGATGGCAGATGAAAGTCTGCACCAAGAAGTGTGAAATGATTCATTTTGGTAGGTAGAACACAGAGACACAATATAAAATAAAGAGCACAAGTGGGTGCAGGAGCAGAGGGAACTGGGTGTGTGTGCACATAAATCACTGAAGGTGGCAGCTCAAGATGAGACAGTGGTTAATAAAACACAAAGTCATTGATACTGTATCAATAGAGGCATAGAGTACAAGACCAAGGAGGTTATGTCAAACTCGTATGAAGTGCAGGTTTGGCCTCAAATGGAATATTGCGCTCAATTCTGGGCACTACACTTTGGAAAGTGTGTGAAAGCATTAGAGAGGGTGCAGAAAAAAAAACTCTCGATGAGGAATTTCAGTTATGAAGATAGATTAAAGAAGTTGGGACTGTTTTTCTTTTAGAAAAGAAGGTTGAGACCAGATTTGATAGAGGTAATGAAAATCACCAGGGGACTGGGCAGAGTAGATAAGGAAAAACTGTTCCCATTGGTGGAAGGATGGAGAACCAGGGAGCACAGATTGAAGGTAATTGGCAAAGGAAGCAATGGTGACATGAGGAGAAACTTTTTTCACGCAGCAAGTGGTGGTTAGGAGCTGGAATGCACTGCCTGAGTGTTGGGGGGGGTGGGGGGGGGGGAGGCTTTCAAAAAGGGAATTGGCTCATTATTGGAAAAGGGAAAGAATTGCAGGACTGCAGGGAAAACGGGCAGGGGAACATCACTAGAGGACCAGCACAGGCAGGACGGGCCGAATGGCCTCCTTCTGTGCTGCAACCATTCTTAGAATCATAGAATGTTTATGAGCCGGTTTTGATCCAGAAGGGGATGACTTCACACATTAAATACATTGAACCTTTGAAATAAAAACTGCAAAAATGGAGAAGAGCCTTTAAAATGCTCTGTCAACCTCCTTTAAAAGGTGCATTGACTTGGTGCGGTGGTCGACGAGGAAGGGAATGTTTGTCAAACCTTGTCAATTTGGGGAACGAGGAACGTCCGCGAGACACACCTTCTTCTCCAGTAATTGATTACACAGAACATCAGTGTAATAAAAGGCATCCCCCGTTTAACTGTAAAGCAGCGAGCGGGCTACAGCGCAGAGTGTAATTCACCTCAAGGGTTAGTTACTGTCACACCGGATGGACGGCGTTAAAACACGTGTTCCCAAACAAATTGGAGAAAAGGTTTGCTCTCCCAACACATTAAGGCGGTGGTCCCCCTTCCCACTGAGTAAAAGGCACTGGAACTCTCTAAAGTCTCAGGAACTTGCCACCTCAGCTATCATTTCCCAACACTATTTCTTTCGGCCCCCTTCGTGTTTTACGTCCACACTAAACAAGAGAGGGAGAGAGGGAGGGAGGGAGGAAGAGAGGGAGGGAGGAAGAGAGGGAGGGAGGGAGGAAGAGAGGAAGGGAGAGAGGGAGGGAGGGAGGAAGGGAGGAAGAGAGGGAGGGAGGAAGAGAGAGAGGGAGGGAGGAAGAGAGAGAGGGAGGGAGGAAGGGAGAGAGGGAGGGAGGGAGGAAGGGAGGAAGAGAGAGAGGGAGGGAGGAAGAGAGGGAGGGAGGGAGGGAGGGAGGAAGAGAGGGAGGGAGGGAGAAAGGGAGGTAGGGAGAGAGAAAGAGAGGGAGGGAGGGAGGGAGAAAGAGAGGGAGGGAGGGAGGTTGGGAGGGAGAAAGAGAGGGAGGGAGGGAGGGAGGGAGGGAGGGAGGAAGAGAGAGAGGGAGGGAGAGAGAGGGAGAGAGGGAGGGAGGAAGAGAGAGAGGGAGGAAGAGAGGGAGGGAGGAAGGAAGAGAGGGAGGAAGGAAGAGAGAGGGAGGGAGGAAGAGAGAGAGGGAGGAAGAGAGAGAGGAAGGGAGAGAGGGAAGGAGAGAGGGAGGAAGGGAGGGTGGGAGGAAGAGAGAGAGGGAGGAAGGGAGAGAGGGAGAGAGAGAGGGAGGGAGGGAGGGAGGAAGAGAGAGAGGGAGGGAGGAAGAAAGAGAGAGGGAAGGAGGGAGGAAGAAAGAGAGAGGGAGGAAGGGAGGGTGGGAGGAAGAGAGAGAGGGAGGAAGGGAGAGAGGGAGGGAGGAAGAGAGAGAGGGAGGAAGAGAGAGAGGGAGGAAGGGAGAGAGGGAGGGAGAGAGGGAGGGAGGGAGGGAGGAAGAGAGAGAGGGAGGAAGGAAGAAAGAGAGGGAAGGAGGGAGGAAGAAAGAGAGAGGGAGGAAGGGAGGAAGGGAGGGTGGGAGGAAGAGAGAGAGGGAGGAAGGGAGAGAGGGAGGGAGGAAGAGAGAGAGGGAGGAAGGGAGAGAGGGAGAGAGAGAGGGAGGGAGGAAGAGAGAGAGGGAGGGAGGAAGAGAGAGAGGGAGGGAGGAAGAGAGAGAGGGAGGGAGGAAGAGAGAGAGAGGGAAGGAGGGAGGGAGTTACGGTCAGGGATGCAAGGCTGTGTGTGGATGCCCAGGTTTCTTGCTTAAGGAGTCCGGGCGGCGACAAGTGACTGGGGTTTATCGGGGCGGCTAACGGTTACCGCTAAAGAAACTACCCGGTGGTGGTGGTGGTGGTGGTGGTGGTGGGGGGGGTCATTTTAAAACCCAGCTCCAGACTGCCTCACGTTTCCGATCATTTCACAAGCTATTTACAAACACTCGGGCGAGTTTATCCACAGTAACAACCCCACGGTGTATAATATTTCTGAGAGCTTCACTCCCAACCGTTGGGCACCAAAAAGGTGGGGTGGTGGGGGGGGGTTGGAAACTA